>NC_056743.1:442569639-442672139 GCF_019279795.1 Protopterus annectens
CTTTTAGGTTTATTGATAGCAATCAGGTTTTGATGTTCGGATCTGAGAGTTCTATTGGGGATGTAGGGTGGAAGGATGTTAGCTAGGGCAGGACAGTTAGATGGCTGAAATATAAGTTTGTGTGCTGTGGTGAGCTGCAGATAGTTTAGGTAGTTTGGTAGTTCTAGCCAATTTAGGGATTGAAGGGAAAGGCAATGATGGGTGGAATTTTTACAGTTGGAGGCAAATTTAGAGATTTTATTGTAGCAGCTTTCTAGTTTGGAGGTGATAGAGGATGACAAGTTGGTTAGGAGAGGAGCTCCATATAATAATGAGGGCAAAAGGTAGGTAGTGGCCAAAGTGTGCCTGGTGGAGTGAGAGAGAAAGCGATTATTCCTATATAGCATGCCTAGCTTTTGGTGGGTTTTCTTAATATTTTGTTGAATGTGTATGTTGAACTTTAGGAATTCATTGACTATAACACCGAGAAGTTTGGCAGAGGGAACCACTTCAATAGTGGAGTTGGAGTTACTAAGGACTTTGAAAGTGTCTTTGTCATAGGAGTAAGACTTTCTGGGAGAGAAGAGGAGAATTTTAGATTTGTTAGTGTTAAGGGAGAGGTAGTTTTGGCGCATCCAGTTTTCAGTGGTTGAGAAGGCAGATTGGGTTTTGAGAAGCAGTTCAGACATGTTTGAGGCAGAGCAGACTAAGGTTGAATTGTCTGCGTATTGAATAATTTTGGTATCAGGGATAGCAGTGTGAAAGTTATTAATAAAAATATTAAAAAGCATGGGTCCAAGGATGGATCCCTGTGGTACACCTGTTGGTGTAGGTAGGAAGGAGGAGGTGGAGTTTTTCCATTTGAATGCCTGAGACCTATCTGATAAGTAACTAGAGAACCAGGATAGAGAGTTAGATGAGAGATGCAGGTTTGACATATGAAGGAGAAGATATTTATGGGAAACAGTATCAAAAGCTTTTGAGAGATCAAGCAAAACAGTAGAGACCAGGTGACCTGAATCTCGGCTTTGATTGACAGTTTCTAAGAAGGAAAGTAGAGCAGTAGTAGTGCTATGGCCAGAGTGAAAGCCATGTTGAGTTGGTGTAAGAAGATGGTTTTGGGTTAGAAAAGGCATAAGTTGGAAGTGGATACACTTTTTTAAGATTTTAGAGATTGGTGAGAGTAGAGCAATAGGGTGAAAATTAGTGATGCTGGTGTTCTTGCCTCCTTTGTGAAGAGGAAGGATGTAAGCTGAACATTAGGATAAGTTAGTAATAAAATGGATAATATTCCAGTAAAATAGCAGTATGAAATTTGTACAGTTAACAATGGAGTTGGGGAATAAACTGCTGATGTGGGAGATGTGCCCTACCATGGCCTTTTGTCATATCTATTCCCCATACTTTCCGCCCCATCTCTGCTCGTCCAGTCACCAGTGTCCACCATCCACCCTCTCCTACAACCCCTCATACTGTTTGTTCTAATCGTCATTGATCATCGTTATATCTTTGACTTATAAATCGTACACACTGCAGATAATACTCTACTTTCCAAATGAATGCATTAAAGATTATTGTCGATATACATTTTGCGCAATACAACTAATTGTCTTCATATACAGTTTAAAATATCACATAATATCCTAACATTAAAAAATCATATATATTTCTTACCCTTTTTTGCATTTCTAATTTAAAATCCAGACTTAATCTAGCCATTCTCAACACCTCAACTCATTTTCCCGAATACTTCATTACAATCATCACAATAAATATTACCAGATAAATCATACACCATACAAAAGTCCCTCAGACTGTACTCCAGCCTTCTCTAGTCACTCTCATATCATCAAACCTTGTTTACTCAACAAAATATAACCTCTATCCCACTACTCCCTCTCACCACCCACTGCCCCCAGAAACCATCCCCTTCTTATACTACCAAATTTGAAGCAGAGCACTGCACTTCCATCCCCCCATTGCTTACACTCCCCTACAATGCCTTCTTCATATAAATACAACCCATAACACATCATATCCACTTTCTCTCAGCTGTTTCAAAGTATTATCCCTGAAGTGTTCCATTCACTATTACTCACAACCTCAGTCTCCCTACTGACATAATGGTAACTATGACACCATACCTATTTACCCCATACAATAGCTCCAATAACATCAACCACCACCAACAAAACTCTAAACTATCATTAGTAACAGCCCCCACTCTGCAGCTTTATCCAATATACAAACTCCTTTTCATGTAGTCATTGATACCAATAACAAACACTATATCCCAATTTCCACTTTCTCCCTCATGATGTCCCTATCAAAGGGAAAGACCTTCCCTCCATCCATTCTCTTTCCTAGAAATTGCTCAAATTCACAAAAGGACTAACCTCATATTGACATACTCCTAATATGAGCCAACCTAGGACCTCTCCTGGATCTATTTTCTACTAGTTTACCACCACTATAAACAATAAAAGACAACCAAACCACTCAAAACTTAATGCAGGAAGCATGCTTAGCAACCTCAAGACACTGGGCTCCCTTTCTGTTTTCCCACAACCCTAATATGGCTTCAATACCTCTCAACCCCTTAGAGCAAGAAATCTGGACAGATCCTAAAATAATGGGGGAGTAGGGGCAAAGGCCCAAAAATAGGGCCACATTTTAAATATTGCTCTTAACTTAGAAAGTTGCTAGAATAACAAGATTTGTGTTAGCATGCATTTTCAGAAGGATAGGAAGGAAGTCTGAAAAACTCAAATGTATGTCACTATTTAGTGACTTCAGTCCTCAGTGATTTATGAGAAAATCACAAATTCTAATAAGGAACAGGCCAAAAATATAAGGCAAAAATCTAGATATTCTGTGAAAATCTGGACATTTCAAAAACAGACTTACCAAACCTTAGACAACAACACTTTTCTGGGAGAAACTAATTGTTCAGCACAAAACCAGAAACTTTGTGGCACCATAATCCTTCTAAAAAAAAAAAAGAAGTATACTGGGCACATGTATGACATGTACTTGTGGCCCCTTTCCATGACATACATGGGTACTAAGCTGGCGTGAATTTACAGTTTCCCATCCAGTCATCCAAGTTTCGTTAGAAAAGAGTAAGTTTACAGTCATCGACAAACTTAGTCAGCCATATACCCTTAACATTTTAATGAAAAAGAAGAGTTGCCTAAAGACTGGCTCCTAAAGTACACTGCTAGTGACAGGTCTTTTGGAGGAAGTACAACCACCCACTCTAATTTTAAGTTTCATAAGCGTTTACATTTAACTGAAGAGATTATTTATGATTCCTGAATGTGTGATGGTATTGAACGCCTTTGTAAGGTCTACATATATGGTGTATACTGATGTGCTCTCATCCATTGCTTCAGTAACCTTCTTGAAGAAGATAAACAAGGTAAGGGGGCAGGATATGCCCTTGATGAATCCAAACTGACTTTGGTCAAAAGTTTGTATTTTGCCTATGTCCTTATTTAAAAATTCTGGAATGATTCTTTCCATAGTCTTACAGATGAGGCTGGTCAGACTTACAGGTATATAATTACCTGGGTCTACTGACATCACACCCTTGTGCAAGGAGATGATTGTTGCTGTCTTCCATTCATCCAGCATGAAGCATGCTTAGAGGCTGATATGAAACGGTTTCTACAGGGGGTTCAAAAAGTCCTGTTATAGGTCTGAGCAGTAGTCATACTGGTATGTTATTTTGAATTTATGATTAAATTCCATAGCATTTAAAAGTTCAATAATTATGGTATCACCTAAGCAACAGGAATTTAGACACCTGCCACAGTCAGAGCCCTATCTGATACCTCACTTACAATGTAGTCAGGAGGAATGAAGACCATCAGCTTAGGGTTTCTTTGCAAACCTTGCAGGAGTATTCAGTTCCTCAACAGGTGAAAGGTGTAGAAATCTCCCAGGGTACCTGGCTGTGGCTTTCAAACTACTTGGAGGATAGGACAGTCTGCTTCCGCATTCCAAATGTCATCTCAGCCCACACTTATATTGGTTTGGGAGTATTTCAATGATCAGTTTTTGATCAATACTTTTTGTTCTTATACTGTTCAACAATAGCTTAAACAACCAGCTACATGTTATCAATGTCGTTATATATGTAAGTGACCTTTCTGCTCCATATACAGTCGCCCCTGAAAACAAACTTAGTCTTACTATAAGCTTGACTTCTGAGTTTGATGATAGCTTTAAAAATAAAGAAGCTTTTGGTTATCTTGTTTTATAACAAATTCTGTGCTGTCTGGCACTTCGTCTACCCTCAGAAACATACTCCCTGGATGTATTATGACTAGAAATAGTGGTAGTTCCTTTACGGACATAGAAACATCGAAATATCTTTTCCAGCTCCTACCATTTAGAAGCTCTGTACAAAAATCAACAAGCAGTGATATACCTGCTATAAAATTAGTAGATTTTTCTGTCCAGTGACAGAATTATCCTAAAAAATCGAATACTTATTGTACCTTGTGAATATGGATGTCCTCTGCTTCTGTCACCCTGTCCGCCTCCCCCATCAATATCTCTACCAGGGATTTACTACATAACAGAATCAGTCTGCAGCACAGCATTTGCACAAAGAGAGGAGTAACACTGCCTGAAGTACTGCATAGTTACCTGTTAGACACACAGCAGTCTTCACTCAAGGAATGATCATATTCACACTACTCACTCACTGGCATTGTATAAGCTAAGGCATCAGTCGTGTCACTGGCTGAATCCATGCCCTCACACCCTCTTCAGATTGAGTTGTCTCTCTCACATGTATACACGCACAGACGCGCACACACATGCATGCACACACACACACACACACACACACACACACACACACACACACACACACACACACACACACACACACACACACACACACACACACAAAATAAGATAACTTAAATGTAGGCTAAAAGTCCTTCTCATCAATAAAATATTCTAAATAGAGCATATCCCCCTTGTAACATAAGAGGAAGCCCATTGATATCCTTATTGATTGGTAACTTGAAGCCTGTCTAAAATTAGAACAAGACATAACTGCATCAGATGGACAACACTGTTATTAATTTGAATTACAATAAACCATCTTGAACTCCCTACATGCAGCATGAAATTACACTAACTTCTTTATTAACTGTTGTAACTGCACACCCTTTGATTACATACCTCACCAATTTTCTGTACTGGCCATGGCTCAAGTCATAGCTGGAGGTAGCCCATCTAGATCAGCTCAGATACTCACTATTGCATTAAATAAATAAATAACCATAATCATTTATAAAATCAAAGTGCAGTAATTATTGTGCAATTATATTTACCAGAACTATTGATTATGTCATCTTTATGTGTTTGTATTTAGTGAAAGACTGTTCCAAATAGAACTTCATCTGCAGCTATTTGCACACTAACATGAAGAATGTAATCTTGCAGTTTGCAACTGCAAACTAGCTAGTAAACAAGTGAAGTGAACTCTACTATCTATATGTGGCATGCAAAAATTTAAATCATTTAACTTTTTTTACTGCTTTGTAACTACAAAACTAAATGCAAATGTAAATGAATGCTTTCTTCCATTTGTTTTATTTTTTTTCTTTCTGGGCATAGCATTTTTCTAAATAGCTAACTACCATGTTTACTTACATTCTATAGCAATCCAAGACACAAAACTACTCACAATGTAAAATAATGTAATAAAAATATATATGTATTGTAAATACTTGTAAACTTATGAATGTAAATGTGGTGCTTTTCTCCCAAAGACTCCTCTGAAAAAAGGCATTTCTATCCCAGTCGGACTTCCCAGTCAAAAAACACAAATAAATAAATAAAAATAAAATTTTACAGGGCCAGCATTATCTGTAAGTTGAATGTTTTCAAAATGTATTCACTTCCCTATTGTGAGCATACTCAGAATTATGTTAGTTGTTTATAGCCTATATACCATGTTCAGCTATGTGAACTGTGTAAACTATAACTGGAGAGCTGTTCATACTGATATAAGACATCAGCACACAAAGTCAGTCAATACTAATGAGGTGGCCATCACACTCAGAGATACAAACTGGGTCTGACCACTGGGTCTGACCCTCAGAATTACAAAGTATGTAAGTGAAAACTGACTCATTCAGACCTTCTTTTGCAGGAAATCATTCCATTCATAGCTAATCAACAGAACCATTGTAAGACACTGACAGCCACTGAGACATACAGACAGACACACACACACAAACATAAATATATGTGTGTGCATTTTTGAGTAATTGTAGATACATATATTCTCCTGCACTCTTAGCTGTTGTGTTATCAAACTAAATTAAGTTCATCACTAAAACTATGTTTTCTTGACATAGCTTTAATCATTTTTGTGGATAGCGAGATCTGTACATCTGTTACTTATTCTCAAATGTGCCATTGTACTTGCTCCCAATTGAGATTAAAATGATTAGTAAATGCTAACAGAATGAGCCATTGACATTATTTGTTGATAATAAACTCCCACAAGCTTAAAATGTATTGCAAAATACTTGGTTCTCCAGTTGTTAATCATCTAACTGTGCTCTGAAACATTTCTGAGTAATGTGCTGTTATCTTTGAGTGATGAGATAGAACAAAAGCTGTTTCAGACCCCTTGAATGCAAATGTAATCTGAAACTTATTGTAGATAATGACACTGTACTTGTAGAATATCCTGGTATGTAAGTTTATACAAGAGAAATATATGCACTCTTAGTCAGAAACCCTGTGTGAAACTGTTCATTCTTTTGAACATTTGTAATCAGGAAAGATAAGACGGAGTAAGAATCAGTGTCATTGGAGCTAGTCATGGTCAGTGCATGTGCTACAGTGATACACTGGTATCTTAGCTGGGGCTGATCACCTAAAGGTATCGCAGGTCCTGTGTGTGTGTGTGTGTGTGTGTGTGTGTGTGTGTGTGTGTGTGTGTGAACTGAGGGAGACAGCAAGACAACATCTGAGGCATAAAGCAATGTGTATAAATTCCTGCCCAACAAGAATGTCAACATCACTTCCACTGATATAGGCATTAAGTGTGTGTGTGTGTGTGTGTGTGTGTGTGTGTGTGTGTGTGTGTGTGTGAACTGAGGGAGACAGCAAGACAACATCTGAGGCATAAAGCAATGTGTATAAATTCCTGCCCAACAAGAATGTCAACATCACTTCCACTGATATAGGCATTAAGTGTGTGTGTGTGTGTGTGTGTGTGTGTGTGTGTGCTCATGTATGTTGGGGCATGTGATAATGTAAATAAAAAGCAAAGACACACAATAAGAATGATGGCTAAGTGAATCACTGATGGATGACTTATTTATTATTTGCTGACTTGGTAGCCATAACCTGGTATAACAGCACATAAATTTCGGCACCATGTACATACATTTCAGTGAAAACTTTCAGTAAAATACAAATACATTCCACTGCTGCTGCATATTTAACCAGTGAGCTTGTACAGAGTAACTGCATAAGTGGATTTGGAGGTTATATAATATATCATCTACTAACTAGAACTTCCTAAAAATTCCTTCCCTTAGATGATGCTGTAAATTAATTTGATATATCTTTTCTGAATATCCTAAATAGCCTTGCACCTCCTAGAGGGGAGAAACTAAAAACAAATAATGCAATGGATATCCAAAAAGAGTAGAATGGTAATACAGGATAGAAAAAAGCATGGAAAGAATGGTAAAAATATAAAACACCCCAATATCTTGAAAACTTCAGAATACTAAGAAGCAAATAAATGAAGACAAAAAAAACTATACTATAATTACTTTCAGAGTAATTGTAAACACAATCCTAAAATACTGTGGACAGCCATTAAAGAAATCTTGCATCCCTGCCAAAAATGCAACCCTAACCCCTCTCCCTATAGTTCACCACTCAAAACCGCAATACAATTCAACTCTTGTTTCATATAGTATAGCATCTCTACCTAAAGATTCCCCAGTACTCCAGCTTTACTCCGTAGCATATCGCCTACTCCGAGGTGATCTCTGTCTAACATACAAAGCTATGTCAAACCCAGAGCTGTTGGACATGCTACACCTAAAGAAATCCAAATCCCTCCGAGCTACATGCTCTAGGGACCTAAACCCTGTCACCACAATAAACAGGACACGCTGGAGGAATAGATTCCTGTCCCAGAGACTTCCTATACTCTGGAACAAGCTACCCATCTATGTCAAGAAAAGTTCTTCATTAGCACTCTTCAAGAAAAATCTTGATGAGTGAATGGGAAATAGGAAATACACCCCGGGGATCACTTCTCTCTCTCTGCTGGACAGTGGCACAGGAAAATAAGTTTCTTGGGTGGCGTAAGCTATGGAACCTTGCTGGCTAGGCTTACGTAGGCCCTTGGGCCGATAGCCTAGTACCTACCTATGAACCTATCTAATCCCAACCCTGCCCAACAGCCACATATCACCACATCCACTTTCACCTTCAAATCTGTGCCCACATCCTATATAAAACTACTCTTAAACAAATCCAAACCAATTCAGCTGATGACCTTCCAAGCAAGTACCTTAAATAGCAGCTGATGGCATTGCCTATTCTTTCTCAATCCTTATAAATAGCTCAATCCTGGAATCACATGTTCCTTTTCTCTCTGGAAAAATATCACATATTATCTCTCTGTACAAAGGAAGAAATTCAACAGACATTACTAACTTTAGACTATTGCAGTCTTACTTCCCCTTTCCAAAATACCCATCCCCTCAAATCCTGGCATTGATGCTTTGTCTCAGAGTCTCTTCCCAGTCCAAATGTATCAGAGTCGAAAGGGATGCTGTCAGAGTTAAAGTAGCTCAGACTGTGTTCTCTAACGAAGGCCCCTGGGGCAAGTCAGATTCAGAGTAGTCGATCCAAAGGGCAGACTGGGACTGAAGAAATAAGAGTAGAGGTACTTAGACCAATACTCGACACATTCAAACTGGATGGTACCAAGGGAACCCCAAGCTGGGTTTCAGTGGCGTAACTACGTTAGAAGTGCCCGGAGGCAAACTTTTCCTAGGTGCCCCAACATCCCCCCCCCCCCGGGAACCCAAGCCATCAAGATGACCGAAGCCAAAGAAATCACATATAGTCACGTTCGCTTGACCTATGACAGTGGCATAAAACACTGAAATCTGGAGACGTGCTATTTCAGCAAAAAGTAAAAAAAAAACAATTATAAAACAGTACATTATATAGATACCAGAATGTGAATTGTACCTCCATTGTTCAATCCTACTCCTAGAATGACTTCTTGCGGACTTTGTTATCAGCAAAAAGTACAGTTTTGTACCTACCATAAATGTAGATGTTCGAAGATCCACATTGCTGCAGTCATAACCTGTGGGTAGTCCGCTGTCCTCGGTCGGCCCCAATACCAAAGTGTTAGGCTGGCGTCGGTCATGGTCGCTCAGATCTGACGTCAGTACGCCGTGGTACTAAAGCGCATGACCGACGTCATATCCTCAGTCTTTCTTGCCCCAGATGTCAGAAGGCCCTAAAAAGAAAGGCCATAGCCAAAAAACAGAAAAAACATCCAACCACCCATGTACAAACAGTATTTACAACCCAAACCACACAGCCACCCCAAACTACAGTGGGGAAGGAGGGAGGGTAAATTGGACTGCAGCAATGTGGATCTTCGAACATCTACATTTATGGTAGGTACAAAACTGTACTATGTTCTTCATCTCACATTGCTGCAGTCATAACCTGTGGGTAGAATCCCAAAGTAAAGGTAAAGGGAGGTTGGTAAAATCACAAAGCATTGGGAGCTGCTAACATGCCCTGTAAAACTGCAGTGGCAAACCCAGCCCTAGACTTGGAGTAAAGAGGGAGATGATAATGTTTAGAAAAAGTGTGCACTGAACTCCAAGTAGCTGCCTCCAGAATATCTTTAGTAGCTACACCCCTTAAAAAAGCAGTAGAAGTGGCAGTAGCCCTAGTGGAATGAGGTCTGATTCCAGCCGGAACCTCCTTCCCATGATGAGAACAACAAAAAGCAATACAATGACCAATCCACTTAGAAATAGTTTGTTTAGAAACAGGTTTCCCCTGAGAACCCAAAGCAAAAGAAACAAACAACTAACTGTTGAGACTGTCTGAACCCTTTAGTTCTGCTCAAATAATAACGCAACTGCCTGTGAATATCCAGAGTGTGCAAAATTTTTTCCCCTTTATTTTGGGGATCAGCATAAAATGTAGGCAAATGAATAGACTGGTTCAAGGCCACATTTGAAACAACCTTAGGCATAAAAGTAGGGTTAGTACGCAGGGATACCCTATCCTTATGAAAAATCAGGAAAGGTTCAACTGCCATTAGAGCCTGTAATTCAGATACCCTTCTAGCAGACGAAATGGCCAACAAAAAAGCAGTCTTCCAAGACAAAAACTTCAACTCAGATGTAGCTGCAGGCTCAAAAGGAGGTAAAGTGAGTTTTTCCAACACAAAATTGAGATCCCAGGAAGGAGTAGGAGCTCTACGTGGGGGTCTTATGTTCTTTGCCCCTCTAAGAAATTGCTTAAACAAAGGATGAGAGAATGATGGTGGGTCACAGTCATAGTGAGCAGAAATGGCTGCAGCATGAACTTTTACAGAAGAGAAAGACAAAGCTTTGTCTAGTAATTCTGTAAGATACTGAAGTGAAACACTCAAATTAGGTACTGAAACATCAAAACTCTTTGCTTTGCTCCAAAGAAAAAATCTTCTCCATTTATCAGCATAAACTTTCCTTGTACTAGGCCATCTGGCCTCTAAAATAACATTCAAAACTTGTTGAGGAAGCTGCGACCCTCCAGAGTCTAGAACAGAATATGCCAGGCTGTCAGATGCAGGGACTGTATCCTGACATTGAGGAAGTGATTGCCTGCCTGGGATAAAAGGTGCGGAACTGGTGGCAAAGGCCAAGGAGGCTCCCGTACTAAACTCCTCAGCAGAGGGTACCAGTGCTGACGTGGCCAATCTGGAGCTATTAGAATCATGGAAGGCTTGTCCTGTCTGACCTTCAAGAGCACCTTGGAAAGGAGAGGCAGAGGAGGAAAGGCATAGACGTGAAGATTGCTCCAACTGAATGATAGAGCATCCACTTTCCAAGCTTTTGGATGAAACATCTTTGTGCAAAACTTTGGCAACTGGAAATTTAGTGGAGAAGCGAACAGATCTATGTCTGGAGTCCCCCAAATCACTGTCAACTGTCGAAATACATGAGGATCCAATTTCCACTCGTGGGGATCCACCATCTGTCTGCTCAAAACATCCGCTAAGGAATTCTGTGTTCCTGGCAGAAACCTTGCTTGAAGAGTGAGGTGCAAACTGAGAGCAGTCTCCCACAAAATCATAGCTTGCCTGCAAAGAGGGTACGAATGGGTTCCCCCTTGCTTGTTGATGTACCACATGACAGTTGTGTTGTCTGTTTGAATCAACACTTGTCCTGGGCGAAGTAGATCCTTGAAAGCCATCAATGCAAATTGGACTGCTAACATCTCCTTCATGTTGATATGCAAATGTTGAAGTCTGGCAGGCCACGTGTCTTGAACCCATTTCCCATTGAGGTGTGCTCCCCAAGCCTTGTCTGAGGCATCTGTCGTTAAGATCTGACTCGCCTCTGGTCGGGTCACAGAGAGTCCCTTGTTTAGGTGACATTCCTGAGCCCACCACAAAAATTCCTTTTGAATGCAAGGTATTATCTGAATGACAGTGTCCAAATCGTGGCAGTGTTGAGTCCATGCACTTTTGAGATACCATTGTAACTTCCTCATATGCAGTTTGGCATTGGGAAGCACCAGAATACAAGATGCCATGAACCCCAAGGCTTGAAGGACTGTCCTTGCAGTCAGCCTGGACCGTAGAGACAATTGGTGAAAGTAAAGGGTAAGATTTCTTTGCTTGTCCGGGGTCAAAAAAGCCATCTGAGAGGCTGTATTCAGTCTCACACCCAGAAAGCACATGTCCTGAGAGGGTACTAGACTGGACTTTATTTCGTTCACAGAATACCCTAGGCACCTTAACACTGCCATAACATACTGTAGATGGTGAAGTAACTTGTCTTTGTCTTGAGCCAGAATCAGGCAATCGTCCAAATAAGGATAAATTTGTATTCCTCTTAACCTTAAGAAGGCTATCACCGGAGCCAGAACCTTTGTGAACACCCTGGGCAGTAGATAAGCCAAAGGGCAATGCAGAGAACTGATAATGTAAAGTCCCAGCCCGAAAACGCAGGAATCTCCTGCAACTGGGCCTGATAGGAATATGAAGATAAGCCTCTTTGAGATCCAGAGTTACCATCCAGTGATCTTTGCCTAGCAGAGGCAGAAGTTGTTGCAAAGTCAACATTTTGAATTTTGGAATGTCCAGGTATGTGTTGAGAATAGACAAATCCAGAATTGGCCTCCAAGTGTTTCCTTTCTTTGGTACAAGAAACAGACGAGAATAAAATCCTAGGCCCACTTCTGACGGAGGGACCTGCTGGATAGCCCCCATGTGTAGAAGTAAAGAAATCTGCTTGTGAGCCTCCACCTTTTACTGAGGAGGAACGTCTGGCATGCCTTTGAAAGGAGGCAATGTGTGGAAATAAAACTTGTAGCCTCGGTGTATAATGTCCAACACCCATTTGTCCTGGGTGACTAAAATCCAATTTTGTCTGAAAAGAGCCAACTTTCCTCCCAGAGGAGCTGCCAGACAGGAAGGATCGGACAGCTGAAGATGCAGGTCATTGGGTCTGCTTACGAAAGGACTGACCCCTGCCCTCACTTGTAGACTGTGCAGGGGAACTCCACGTCCTAGGCCTGAAAGAACCCTGTGCCTGCACTCTGCCCCTACCACGTCTAGATCTGCCCCTAGACTGTAAATCAGAAAAAGGGTAAGCCCATCCCTTAGTAGGCCAATTTCTGCTAAACTTAGGGGGCTGCACCTGTAAAAAATCCTTAACGGTCTGCATAGACTTAGCTTTGTCTTCCATTTTCTTCAGGACTGACTCCACAGGAGAACCAAACAAAACTTCAGACTGAAGGGGAGCATCCAAAATTCGAGCTTTAACATGCTCTGACAAGTTCTGATCCTTAAGCCAGGCGTGCCTACGAATAACTGACCCAGTGGCAGCCACCCTGGAAGAAGCCTGTAAAGCATCAAAACCACACTGCAAAGAATGCCTACCCACCTGATCAGAGGCATGAACCAAATCCTGTAATTCCTTACACTCTATGCCCTCTGCTAAAGCATCTACCTTAGATTTTAACTGACTAAGGAGAAAATTCTGGTACTTCAGCATATGAAACTGGCAATTCAAAGCCCTCATTGCAAGCGTAGAAGAGGTATACACTTTTTTACCCCACCTGTCCAAGGCTCTAGAATCCTTATCTATAGGAACTGTTTTTTTTACAACAGAAGCCCTGACACCCTTAGGTCCCTGGCTAATAGTTTCTGGATCAGCCCTAGGGCTCTTATACAAATATTTATGCACCTCAGGCACTCTGTAATACCTGTCAGGCTTCACCGGGGCAGGAGGCAAAGAGTCTGGATTAAGGGAAGCCTCAGAGAAAACATCCTGAACAACATCCAAAACAGGAGGTATAGCCAAGGACCTATGCTGTGGCAAAAACAAGAATTCCCTAAGCCTCTTACGGGAATCTGAGAAATCCTGACCTTCCCATTTAAAATGCTCCCTCATGGAATGCAGGGTTTCTGAAAAAGAAAAATCTTCTGGAGGGGAAGCAGAAGGAGTAGAATCCTCTGCGTCTGAATCAGAATAAGGAGGAAAATCCTGAATGTCTTCAGCCGACGATTCTGAGTAATCTGAAGAATGTTCCAATCCTTCCACCTCTGGCTCCACCCTAGGCCTCTTATCTGGAGGGGGCATAGAACCTCTGATCAAGGTAATCAAATATTCTGCCATTTTAAGCATGTGTTTTTTAGGTACAGAACCTGCAGAACTAGGGCTGACGCCAGAGGCAGACAAACCAGGCCTGGCCTTGGAAGGTACCTTAGAGACAGAGGGAGAAGGCCTAACCACCTTATGTAAAGAAGGTAGTACAGCAACCTGAGAGGCCCCCTCAGCTTGACCCAACTCCTGAGAGGCCACATCTTGCAAAATCAAAGGCTCCCCTTGAGGCTCAGCCGAAACCTCGGCTGGATCCACAGATTCCACCGTAGTTTCTAAAGAACTGGCGTCCGGAATGGACGACTCATCTTGCTTGGACTTAACCGATTTATCCTTACGTTTCTTAGCGGTAGCGGGCGTCGGAGGATCCGACGGCATATTGTAATTACACCGCTTACCGAAGACAAGCCCAGCACAATCTAACCTACGTTTAATGGTGCGCTTATTAAATCTAGCACAAAAGCGACACCCGACTACGTCGTGCTCAGGCCCCAAGCAAGGAATACAGAGAGAGTGGTAATCCCTATGAGGTATCTGTTTCCCACAAGAAATACAATTATTCACTTTTTCTGACATCCGGTATTTAACTGAGGCAAGAAAAAACAAAAATATTCCCCAACGGGGTACTTAGCCCAACTTGGTAGTCGGTCTGAAACTCAGAATTCGAAAATTTCACAATGCCGAACGGCACTTGCAAACGCTGCTTCTGCTTCGGACCATGCGGCAAGAAAGACTGAGGATATGACGTCGGTCATGCGCTTTAGTACCACGGCGTACTGACGTCAGATCTGAGCGACCATGACCGACGCCAGCCTAACACTTTGGTATTCGGGCCGACCGAGGACAGCGGACTACCCACAGGTTATGACTGCAGCAATGTGAGATGAAGAACATCTATCAATGATCTTGTCAGTGTCCACGTCTTCCAGGCGTCGGCTCTCAATCGACAGAATGGCTAAAGAACTAAGTCGAACCTCAGACATTGTACTACGCAAGAATGTCTTTATCAACTTCACCTTCGAAAAACTTCTTTCAGCACTGGCAACTGTCACAGGAAGTGTCAGATACAGCAAACAAGCAGTGATTATATCCGGGAAGCTGGAAGATGATTCTGAATGAGTTATCAAGATGAATTCGGCCAAGTCCTTGATAGATTTCAGCGCTGACAATGTGACACTGAAAGTCATTTTGAGCAGGAGCAGTTGGTCAGACAGCTCATCTGAAATGTCATCCGAGTACTCCGTGATCAGACTCTTTGACATCTTCAGCAGTTCGTCATCATTCGTTTCAGTAATTGTCATAGGTTTCAAGCATGTGAAGACTTGGTCAGTATCTTGCAGTGACTTGAATCATGTTGTTATCTGGACAATGTCGATGATTCTGTTGAACACTTCAACCTTATAGCGCTGTTCTGCTGACTCCAGGGTGCAGTCATTTGAAAGTTCATCGTGAAACTTCTTGGCACGAGAAACCCTCTCTGAACTGTCAAACTCGGATGGCATGCCCCAACTTTGAGCAAGCTCCTTGGCCGAGAACAAAACAGTCTCCCAGTTGTTGCGAAGTTCACTCAGGTCATTCAGTAGTGATTCCAACAGAACGCAAACAGATGTGACATTGGATTGTTGTGACTGCATTTTCTTGGAGATAATGTCTAGTGGTCCCAGAATGCGCGACAGTAAAACAATGTTCATCATTGACGAAAAGCGTTCAGAATATTTCTTCAGCGATGATGCCTCGCCTTTCTCATTACTGTCCTTGCCAGTCAGTGACAACACAGTCAACAGTTTCATCACGTCGACAAACCAGCTGCGAGGAGCTATCAAGGCTTGATTCTGTGATGACCAATGTGTACGACAAAGTTGCTTTAATGTAAGTGAGCAGCTACTATATTTCTGTAAGCGATTCCATCTGCTAATAGCACCGAGGAATACATACAGCTTTTCCAGCATGTCAAAAAAGTTCCGAATGTCCTTCACGTTCTTAACAGCATCGTTTATGACTAAATTTAATGCATGAGCACTGCAGTGAACATAACGGGCCTTTGGTGCTTTCTGCTTCATTAAAGCCTGGACACCCTTGTAAGCACCACTCATGTTGGCGGCTCAGTCATATCCTTGACCGCGAATCTTCTTCAGGTCAGTGACACTTTCAATTTCCTTTGTAATTACGGATGCCAAATCTTGACCCTTCTGGCTTTCAACATCGGTGAACCCCAAGAACGATTCCTGGATATGCAAGCTTACGGCTTCCCGCCGTCATTCTTTTGACAGTCACATACGAAATATTTTGCTCAACTGATCCATCTTTGAGCAATCCACTGTTGTATCCATTATAAGAGATATAAGCGAAGGCCGCCATTTCGTCTGCGATCTGCTGCTTTACCTCTCTTGCCAGAATGTAAATGATTTCATTTTGAATCGACCCGCTCAAGTACTTGGTGGTTCCTTTTGGCTGCTTCAGCAAGTTTTCCAAAACAGGATCGTACTTGGCAATTAAGTGAATGAATTCCAGGAAACATCCTCGTGAGCCAGGCCTGTCATCGTCAGTGTAGCTGTCGTTTTCACGGTGACCTCGAAATGCGATGTTGCATTTTGACATGGTAATGATCAGATTCACTATGCGATCCAGAACACAGCGTCAGTACTTACGGTCTTGCATAATCTGTTTGTCGGTCAGGACAGTGACATTGTTCTTCCAATTAGTAAAAATCTGACAAGCTTTTGCGTGGGTCACTGAATTTTCATGTATCTGTATGGAACGTGACAAATTCTTCCAGTTACAAGTACCGTCAGTCCATGAATCACCAGTTCTTATCGGTGATGCAAACAGCCAACATGGAATGCAGTAGCACTTGTCACCAGCCGTGCTGTAGGACAACCATGTTCTTCTGAAACTCAAGCCAGACTTCGTTTTGCATGTGTAGAAATGTTCCTGGAAGCTACGGCCTTTATTAAGACCTTCTGCCTGTTTCGGGAACGGACCAGGCGGCTGCAATGCACCACCCATCACAACAAATCTCTTTTCAAAAGCGCTTAATGTCTTGCTTCCAAAATATGCTTGGTCAGCAGAGGGCGGTAGCAATTCTGTCGATGCACTTGATTCTGGTAGTTGAGCCTCATGTTTAGGAAAATTTTGTTCATTCAGGGCATCATCGGATTCGGAGTGAGTACTGGCATTATTCTGACCATCCTCTGGTTGCCGAATATCTTCGTTCGTTATCCCTTGTCCTTCTTCCCGCTGTTCCAAAGTCACACTACAAGACACTTGTGGAGCAATAAAGTATGCGCTCAGTTTTGGTACTTTTTCAGCAGTTCACTTTCTGCAACCTCTTTCTGTCTCTCTCGCTTTCTACGCTGAGCACCACTAAGCTTTTTCTTGCCACCATCGTGGGAATTCATACTCATCCTTCTGTCTGGATGCAAAACAGTCAGAGCAACATACCACTATGCCAAATCAGCTGCTTTGTGAAAGAAAAATACTGTGTTACCACCATACATTTTACTACCAAGGTCCCTGTGCAAAACAGTCAGAGCAACATACCACTATGCCATATCAGCTGCTTTGTGAAAGTGAGGAAGACTGAAATTTAAATGGCTATCATTTAATGAATTCAGTTCTCACCATAGCTGTCAACTTCTTAGCACAAAACACCTGGACAAACGCAGTAATGAGGGAATACAGCCCTCAAACATATTCCGTGAATTCAGTTCTTGCCATAGCACAAAAAGTCTTGTCAACTTTAGCACAAAAAGCCTGGACGAAGCCAATAATGGGGGAATACAGTCCCAAAAATAGGGACAAATTTCAAATATTCATCTTATAAACTTAGAAAATTGCTAGAATTAAACAAGATGTATTAGTTTGTTGTAATATTGCCTTTAACAAAAAAATACTACTTAGCACCAACTAAAAAACAGCTTTTTTTTACATATCTTCTATGCTATCACTTTTACAGATTCTTGATATGCTTCAGCTTTCAACAACTGCAAATATAGAGGGTTATAATCGTGTCTCTGATCATGACCAGCTTATTATCGATTCGAGATATGGATGCTAAGAAACTCGCCTCAATAACAAAGCTTGAGAGGTGAATGATTGTATCCATGCTGAGAATACATAAATGTTATGATCAGCGAGAACCAATCATAATTCTTTATTGTCCACAGAGGTTTATCTGCTCAATGTAATTCTAGTTACAGAAATGAAAAAAGTTTAGAAGCCCAGCATGTTTTACCAATTTTCTAAGAAAAATATTTAGTACTGCCGCATTAACAGCAGGAAGAAAGAGTCTCTTTAAAGAATGAATGACTTTAAAAAGCCGTTAGACATCTTGCCCATACCCACAGTTTGTTTATAAGTATGACAAAAGAAAGTATCTAACTTATTTACAATCTGTTTTACCTTCCAGTGCTGTATACTGTCTCCAGCACTTGATCTTAACAGTGCTAAGATATTTTTAACAAGCTTTTGCTCAGCACTGCTAAGAGCACGTCTAATGCTAAGGACTTTTTAAAGCTGCTTAACATGTTATCTTTTTCCTGATTTTGGTGAAAAATCATAGCATTCCATGCACTTCGGATACATTTTTGTCAGGTTGTTCCTTTCCTACTTATTTGTACTCCTAGAGAAAATATGAGATTCATAAATAAATAATAATCTCCAAGATTAAATTGTCCATTTCTTACTTATTTTTATGGCAAGCTGGGTCCTGCTACAATACTAATCATTGATTATTTTAGAAATAAAGACCATTTTCTGAAATAGTAAATACCGAATTCATTTTGTGTGTGTGTGTGTGTGTGTGTGTGTGTGTGCAGTCTACCATAAAAGAATACATATTAAAAGTAAAGAAAGAAATTATCCAAATACACTAATAAATGCAGGTATTTATGACCAACATAATTGTCTACACTGTTTATTTACTTCCTAACTTATGACACAGAAACAGTGTTCTATTATTTTATTTCATTTATCTATTTACTTTTGTTGATCTGGAATACCCAGCTGGGAAGATTCCATCTTCAGTGAAGTCATAGGGTAAATAGATCCATGTGCAAATAAAACATGCAGCTACTTGTAAATAAACTTTCATGTATGGTGTACATTGTTTCTGTATGCAGATATATTTCCAAAAAAAATTGAGCTATGATAATCATATCTTTCAACTCTTCAGATTTTTGCAGAATGTCCAGATTTCTACCTCATATTTTTGGTCTGTTCCTCATAAAAGTTTTTTTTTTTCTGACAAATCACTGAAGATTAAATAATGGCATACATTTGAGTTCTGGATGACTTTTTATCCTTCACAAAATGCATGCTAACATGAATCCTTTCATTCTAGTAATTTTCTAAGTTAATAAGAACAATATTTAAAATCTGTCCCTGTTCTTTGACCTTTGTCCCTCCCCTTATTTTAAGCATTGTCCAGATTGCTTGCACTAAGAGGTCGTAGGGTATAATGAAGACGATGCAATTTGTATGCACTTACTATTAAAGAAAAACGAGATATAATAGAAATGTAGCAGAGCAGTACAGTTCATATCTACTTACTAGAAGGCAAACTTTGTACTACACAGTAAATATAAAAATTAGATCTAACAGATGAAGGTTACATCAAAACAAAGGCACACGAGCTTATATTGTCACTGGGCTATCCCCTTCCCACAAATGACATGCTTAACAACTTTCATGAGTTGCTGTCAGCCTTAGTCCAAAATGATAATGTGATCCAGCTTTATTTATAACAAGTAAAGTCCAACAACATTATGGCACCAAGAGACAACTGGCCAGCATGCTCACCTGCTTATCTCCTTCACGAGCATTTGAGTAAGCTTCAACAACACCTCTGTACACAATCTTGGCTTTATGGTAGACTCGCACAGCAAACATATTAACAGCATGTCATCAACAGCTCACCATAAACCTGTTAACAAAATTTTCCTTCATACCCCTTTTAAACTGTTGCCCCTCCTTCTTTAGACTAATGAATATAATTCAAAACTACCTTAGAGTTCCAGCTCCTAGCTCTTTTAATCATTTATTTGAGGAAGGTATATTTGTGGAAGTGACACTTCCACAATTATACCTTCCCCAAATAAATGATACGTCCTTCCTATTCTAAAGGAATATGTGATGTAATTGCCCACTACCACCAAACCCATAGCTATAGGTCCTATTCCACTCCAATCCCTTTCTAAAAACCAACCAATAGGTGTGTAAAAAAAAATAATGCTCACCTTTCCCCTGTGAACTTCACAAGTGAGAAATGACCCCCCGACACACACATACACAAACACACACACACACACACACACACCTGACCAAGCAAACCCAGTGATCAACACACAGCCCTTCACCTACCTAGCCCAGCGACCGACCCAACAGCAAGCAACAGACTGATCTGCTAGACCAAGTGACCAACCGAACAGCAAGCAAGCTACAGACTGATCCGCGCACCCGAATAAACAGACCGATCCATGAAGAAGCGACTGAACAACAGCAAGCAAGCCCACAATCCAAACACCTACCTGAAGCCGAAGCCCACGCACTGAAAAAGTCCCCCGAGAGCAGCTCAGTCCTCCTCATTGGTCCTGACTGCGGCTGAAGCAGTCCGGACCTCCTCTGTTCTCCATGTCCATGTGTCCATATCAGGACTGCTGGTAAGGCAGTCTGGGATCGCTCACTGTTTTTATGTTTTACAGATTTTTTTTTTTTGTTATTTTCTAAGTGGGAGGGCTGCAGTCCGATAGGACGAGCCGCCCCTGCCCAAAGTGCCCCCTGCCGCTTGGCGCCCTGAGGCAATTGCCTCACTTCGCCTCTCGTAGTTACGCCACTGCTGGGTTTGCATTCCAAGAAACTTCTGCATCATCCTGACAATCTCTTGCTCAGTTAGGCTCCTGGATGACCAGGCAGAAGAAAGCCACTGTAGGTGGTTTGAGTACCTTCGCTCTTGAATGATATGCAAATGCAGCCTCAGGCTCACCAGTTCTGGAGAGAATTGAGGCCGAGGAGAAGAGTCACGGACCAGAGAGACTGTTGGCTCCAACCCTGTAGGAGTTTTTGGATCCAGCTTGACCGACAGAGATGGGTTTGAAAAAGATTTGCTGGACTTCTCTGATTTTTCTTTTTCGCTGACTCACTCTTTTCATTTTCCTTTGGTTTGTCCTGCTTCCTAGCTGGGGAAGCAGTAGTGGAGGAAGTAGATCCTGAAGGAACTGAGGACCCTGTCTGTGGACGGAGCAGGCCCTGGACTATGAGCTTCAGGCCTGGCACTCAGTATCAAGATGGGCAGCATTCACGCAGTACATCCATAATGAATGGGGGTCCTGAGGAGGAAGCCTGTGCCCGCATTCAGTACAAATATTAAATCCTTGACTATTGGACATAATTATGGTAGTTAACGTAATGAATATAACTAACTACTTAGAAGAACGGCATGCTGGAACAGTTACACTATGAATTACAATAGAAAAGGTGTCACTATTTCTAATAAGAAAAGAAACAATACATTGGTATCAACAGTTTGAAGAACAGCACATTCTAAATCAACTTACTAATACCAACAACTATAAACTACACACTAATATCTAAATACTATTTAAACTATACTCATAACTTCCACTACACTAAAAACTACTTAAGCACTATCTGTAGCACTAATTTGCTCAAAAATATGAACTATGATAAGAGTCTACATATGACTTTTTTAACAAACCTTAGAGAAATAAGTCTCTTGGTTAGGGAACAAAATAAAAGGGGTTATAACCCAAAGAATATAACTTTTACACGGAGACCTTGTGGAACAAATCTTAAGTCTTCAAGCAGCAAACAAGATCTGAGGTAATAAAATCGAGTGGAGGGAATTATGGGTAGGGAGGAGTCCCAGCCCTGGAGCCGAGAAGCTTTAAAATTCATGCCGAGGCTGGATCCAGTCAGATATGACAAGCCACACGTTGAACTGGACAATAGTAGACAACACTGGATCCTATTTTCAGAGGAGTCCCAGGCTTCATGTAGTTTATTAAAACTGTAGTTATTCCTCATCCGTGTGAAGCAGAGTGCTTCCCTGCTCCTATTCAAGCGTAACCTGAACCAGTGGAAGGGAAATAGGAAATTCATCCCTGGGTGTCACCCATGCCTTTATTGGATAGAGGCAGTCTGTAAATGCTTGACCACTCATACTCCAGCTTAAACATACCGCTTAAAACAACCTCTAGGGCACCAAAACTTGTTGGATACATTTAGGATGCATGGCTAGGTTTATAAAGGTCCTTAGCCTAGTATACACCCATGACCTTTTGAGAACACAACTATAACAACATATTAGAAGCAAGAAAAAGTGCACATAAACAATTAAATAGAAGTACAAACAGGAATACAGTATTAACTTCCAAAACAATTATCCACAACATGCATTCATTGCAAGTAAAGGAAACTGGTGGAACAAGAAATATAAATGCTTGAAATAAAAGCACAGTACCCATAAGATGTTCAGACAACTATAACACATTTAATCCAGTTAAAAAAAAAAAGAATGTGACCCAAAAGAAAGAGAAGTGCCATGTTGAATTTTAGGATCAAATAAATACATTTAGGATGTGAAGGTAAGCAGTATGAATGCTTACCTCCTTAACCCCTAAATACTATTATTACTTACTAGACGTAGTTACATTAGTCCTAAAACTAGACACTATTACAAAACTTTATTCAAAATCTTAAAACTCATACTCAGGATACATTACAACCTCACACTCACCTAATCCCTGGTCCATCCCCACCTGTTGACCCTAATCCCACTACTATATCCCCTACCACCATAGCTCCAACAAATAGACCTCCTAACTCACTGCTGGCCTGCCATCTAAACATTAGGAGCATAAATAACAAAACTCAGCACCTGCATGCCCTCTTAGCTGTTCATTCCCCAGATATCTTATGCCTAACAGAAACGTGGCTAAAGCCTGCCACCAACGACCATGAGATTCTGCCACCAGGGTACAATATATTTCGACTAGACAGTACCACCAGAAAGGGTGGTGGGGTAGCCATACTTTACAAGTCTACCCTATCTGTCAGCATAGACACCCAACAACCACGCCAGTTCAATAATGCTGAAATTCTTATCTCAAAACTACAAATTAATAAAAACGAAAATGTAAACATTGCCTGTGTCTACATTTCCCCCAGGGAGGAACACAGAAACCTTAGAAGACTTATTATATCGGTTATCCAATAACTTCCCCCAAGAAACAATTGTTCTTGGGGATTCCAACATTGACTGGAACACTTGCTCTTGTGAAAACCCCACAACCCACATAAACCTCTATGGATTTCCTCAAATCATAACCTCCCCCACAAGATCAGGAAAGCCCAATAACAAGGAAAGTACCCTAGACTGGATACTCGTCAATACCCATCTTCAATCCTATAAATCAGGCACTTTGCCTGATGACCTAAGTGACCACTGTCTCACCTATGTAATCAAGCTCAAAGTAGACTGCTCCTACTAACCCACCTATAGAATATTAAGAAACAACAAGAATTTTATTCTCACCAAGTTTGAAAATGAACTTAGGGCATGCAACTTGTCAGTACTAAAAAGTCTCCCCCTAGATGAAGCAGTAGCATACTTTAACACCAAATTCCTTGCTATTCTTAACTCCCATGCTCCCAGCTGCTCTATTAAAACCAAAGTTAATATTGCACCATGGTTTTCTAAAGATACCAAAACCAAAATTTCACTCAAACAAAGCATGGGGCACCTACCGAAAAACAAAAGCCCCACTTGATTAACTAAGATTCAGACAGCTAAGGAATGACACCAAAAAATCCATAACCTTAGACAAAAATAACTACTACTACTACCATCTACTGCAAAAACACAAAAAGAAACCTCAAAAGTTCTGGGCAGGAATAAACAAACTACTCCACCCAGGCCAAACCGCCACTCCACCCCCTCAGCTTCCCAACAAAAATCCCCAGTAGAAATTGCTAATAACTTCAACAGCTTCTTCACCGAGACTGTCCAGTCTCTAGCCAGCCAACTCTCTCACAATGGCTCTAATTCTAATGCAGCCACACCCAGTACCCAAACACACTTTACCTTCCAACCTGTTCCTACTCAACTGATTCATGCCCTACTTAAGAAACTAAGACCCACCACCCTGGCTGCCAACCTCTTCCCAGCAGACTATTTGCAATAGGCTGCTGACACCATAGCATACCCCATCTCAATCTTGATAGACAAAGCTATATCTGAAGCTACTGTACCTTTAGACCCATAGCTATTCTGTCATCTCTAGCTAAAATTATGGAGAAGTGTGTACACATACAGCTCATGCACTACCTCACACAGAACAAGCCGTTGTCCAACTTTCAGCATGGCTTTAAGCCACACCACAGTACTACTTCTGCCCTCCTCTCTTTCTAACGTCATTAACCACAACCGCAATAATAAACTATCCTCAGAATCTTTCTAGATCTATCCAGGGCTTTTGACATGGTTGACCACAAAATGCTTACAAATACCTTGAAGGCCTTCTCCTTAAACGACCATGCACTCCAATGGTTTCAATCCTACCTGCAGGGCAGGCAACAGGCAGTCCTATGGCAGGACACGCTATCATCTCACCTACCCATCACATTAGTAGGAGTCCACCAGGGCTCGATACTAGGACCCCCTTCTTTTCTCCTTCATTCAGTCATCCCAGACGCTACCTGCATTCAACATGTGGATGACTCCACCTTGATTTGTTCTGACACCTCACCAGCTACTTTATTCACATTAACCCAAAATACCTTCAATACAGTGGAAAAATGTCTCTCCAATCAACATCTAATCCTAAACCCCAACAAAACTAAGCTGCTCGTCTTCTCCCCCACACACAGGACCCCCTCACCATCCTTCAACATAACCGCTAACAATGGCACTATTATCTCCCCAGAAGCCCAAACTAAACTACTGGGTGTCATAGTTGATAACAACCTGAAGTTTGATGTGCATATCAATCAAACTATCAAAACCATTAATAAAAAGCTTGTCTCGCTTTACAGAATCAAACCTTTCCTTATCCCACTTGCTAGAACTGCAATTGCCCGGTCCCATCCACTATCAACTCTTCTCTACACCTCACCTCTATTCTCCAACTTAAACAAAAAGTACAGTTTTGTACCTACCATAAATGTAGATGTTCGAAGATCCACATTGCTGCAGTCCTTACATATGGGTAGTCCGCTGTCCTCGGTCGGCCCGAATACCAAAGTATTAGGCTGACGTCGGTCATGGGCACTCGGAACTGACATCAGAGCGTCAGGGTACAAAAGCGCATGACCGACGTCATATCCTCAGTCTTTTCTTGCCCCAGATGTCAGAAGGCCCTAAAACCAAAGGCCATAACCAAAAAACATAAACAAACAACTAACCACCAATGTGTAACCAGTATTTACAACCCAAACCAAACAACCACCCCAAACTACAGTGGGGAAGGAGGGAGGGAAAATTGGACTGCAGCAATGTGGATCTTCGAACATCTACATTTATGGTAGGTACAAAACTGTACTATGTTCTTCATCTCACATTGCTGCAGTCCTTACATATGGGTAGAATCCCAAAGCAGAGGTAAGGGAGGTTGGTGAAATCATAAGGCATTAGGAGCTGCCAAAATGCCCTGCAAAATTGCAGTGGCAAAACCAGCCCTAGATTTAGAATAAAGTGGAAGGTGGTAATGTTTAGAGAAAGTATGCACTGAACTCCAAGTAGCTGCTTCCAAAATATCTTTAGTAGCTACCCCCCTTAAAAAGGCTGTAGAAGTAGCGGTAGCCCTGGTAGAATGAGGCCTGATCCCAGCCGGAATCTCCTTACCATGATGGGAATAACAGAAAGCAATACAAAAACCAATCCACTTTGAAATAGTTTGTTTTGTAACAGGTTTTCCCTGAGAACTCAAAGCAAAAGAAACAAACAACTGCTGAGACTGCCTGAACCCTTTAGTTCTGCTCAAATAATAACGCAACTGCCTATGAATATCCAAGGTGTGCAAAATCTTTTCCCCTTTATTTTGGGGGTTTGCATAAAAAGTAGGCAAATGAATAGTTTGGTTTAAAGCCACACTAGAAACCACTTTTGGCATAAAGGAAGGATTTGTACGCAAAGATACCCTATCCTTATGGAAAATTAGGAAAGGCTCCACTGCCATAAGGGCCTGTAACTCAGAAACCCTTCTCGCAGAGGTAATGGCCAACAAAAAAGCAGTCTTCCATGATAAGAACTTTAACTCTGCAGTAGCTGCAGGCTCAAAAGGTTGTAGAGTGAGTTTCTCCAACACAAAATTGAGATCCCAAGCAGGAGTAGGAGCTCTACGTGGGGGTCTTATATTCTTTGCCCCTCTAAGAAATTGCTTAAACAAAGGATGAGAAAATAATGGTGGGTCACAGTCATAGTGAGCAGAAATGGCTGCAGCATGAATCTTAATAGAGGAGAAGGACAAACCCTTGTCCAATAACTCAGTAAGGTATTGAAGAGAAGCACTTAAATCAGGCTTGGAAATATCAAAGTTCTTTGCTTTGCTCCAAATAAAAAATCTCCTCCATTTATCAGCGTAAACTTTCCTTGTACTAGGCCTTCTGGCCTCCAAAATAACATTCAAAACTTGTTGTGGAAGCTGAGACCCTCCAGGGTCTAGAATAGAATATGCCAGGCTGTTAGATGTAGAGACTGAAGTTTGACATTGAGTAAGCGATTGTTTTCCTGAGACAGAAGGTGTGGAATCGAAGGCAAAGGCCAAGGAGGCTCCCGTACCAAACTTCTCAGTAGTGGGTACCAATGCTGTCGAGGCCAATCCGGAGCTATTAAAATCATGGATGGCTTGTCCTGTCTGACCTTCAAGAGTACCTTTGGGAGGAGAGGCAGAGGTGGAAAGGCATAGACGTGAAGATTGCTCCAACTGAATGACAGAGCATCCACCCTCCAAGCTGCGTGATGAAACCTTTTTGTGCAAAACTTTGGCAACTGGTAGTTTAGTGGAGAAGCGAACAGATCTATGTCTGGAGTTCCCCATGACACTGTCAACTTTCGAAATACATGAGGATCCAATTTCCACTCGTGGGGATCCACTATCTGTCTGCTCAACACATCTGCTAAGGAGTTCTGTGCTCCTGGCAGAAACCTTGCCTGAAGATTTAGCTGTAAACTGAGAGCAGTCTCCCACAAAATCATTGCTTGCCTGCAAAGAGGGTATGAATGTGTTCCCCCCTGCTTGTTGATGTACCACATGACAGTTGTGTTGTCTGTTAGAATCAACACCTGTCCTGGGAGAAGAAAATCCTTGAAAGCCATCAATGCAAACTGGACTGCTAACATCTCCTTCAAATTGATATGTAAATGTTGAAGTCTGGCAGGCCACGTGTCTTGTATCCATTTTCCATTGAGATGTGCTCCCCAAGCTTTGTCTGAGGCATCTGTCGTTAGAACCTGACTCGCCTCTGGCCGGGTCACAGAGAGTCCCTTGTTTAGGTGACATTCCTGAGCCCACCACAAAAATTCCTTTCGAATGCAAGGTATTATTTGGATGACAGTGTCCAGATCTTGGCAGTGTTGTGTCCATACATTTTTGAGATACCATTGAATCTTCCTCATATGCAGTTTGGCATTGGGAAGCACCAGAATACAAGATGCCATGAACCCCAAGGCTTGAAGGACTGTCCTTGCAGTCAGCCTGGACCGAAGAGACAATTGATGGAAATAAAGAGAGAGATTCTTTTGTTTGTCCGGGGTCAAAAAGGCCATCTGGGCTGCTGTATTCAGTCTCACACCCAGAAAGCACATGTCCTGAGAGGGTACTAGACTGGACTTTGTTTCGTTCACAGAATACCCTAGGCATCTTAACACTGCCATTACATACTGCAGATGATGAAGAAGTTCGTCCCTGTCTTGAGCCAGAATCAGGCAATCGTCCAAATAAGGATAAATTTGTATTCCTCTCAACCTGAAGAAGGCTACCACTGGAGCCAGAACCTTTGTGAACACTCTGGGCGCAGTAGATAAGCCAAAGGGCAATGCAGAGAACTGATAATGAAAAGTCCCAGCCCAGAAACGCAGGTACTTCCTGCAACTGGGTCTGATAGGAACATGAAGATAAGCCTCTTTGAGATCCAGAGTTACCATCCAGTGATCTTTTCCCAACAGAGGTAAAAGCTGCTGTAGCATCAACATTTTGAACTTTGGAATGTCCAGATATGTGTTGAGGATAGATAAATCCAAAATTGGTCTCCACGTGTTCCCCTTCTTTGGTACTAGGAACAGGCGAGAGTAAAATCCTAGTCCCACTTCTGACAGAGGAACCGGTTGTATAGCTCCTATTTGAAGAAGTGAAGAAATCTGCTTGTGAGCCTCTAACCTTTGCTGAGGAGGAACGTCTGGCATGCCTTTGAAAGGAGGCAAGGTATGGAAATAAAACTTGTAACCTTGGTGTATAATATCCAGTACCCATTTGTCCTGGGTGATTAAAAGCCAATTTTGCTTGAAGAGTGCCAACCTTCCTCCCAAAGGTGCTGCCATGCAAGAATAATCTTGCAGCTGAAAATGCAGGTCATTGGGCCTGTTTACGAAAGGACTGGCCCCTACCCTCACCCGAAGATTGTGCAGGTGAACTCCAAGTTCTAGGCCTGAAGGTACTCTGAGCTCTGCCCCTACCACGCCTAGATCTACCCCTGGACTGAGAATCAGAGGAAGGAGACGTCCATCCCTTAGTAGGCCAATTTCTACTAAACTTTGGCGGCTGTACCTGCAAAAAATCTTTAACAGTCTGCATAGACTTAGCCTCGTCTTCCATTTTTTTCAAGACTGACTCCACAGGTGGACCAAACAACACTTCAGACTGTAAAGGAGCATCCAAAATCCTGGTTTTAACATGTTCTGACAAATTCTGATCCTTAAGCCAGGCGTGCCTGCGAATAACTGAACCAGTGGCCGCCACCCTAGAAGAGGCCTGTAAAGCATCAAAACCACACTGTAAAGAATGCTTACCCACCTGTTCAGAGATATGTACCAAATCCTGTAACTCTTTACACTCAATGCCCTCTGCCAGAGCATCCACCTTAGATTTTAATTGAGAAAGGAGGAAATTCTGATATTTCAACATATGAAACTGGCAATTCAATGCCCTCATTGATAAAGTAGAAGAGGTATACACCTTTTTCCCCCATCTATCCAAAGCTCTAGCCTCTTTATCTAGAGGAGCTGGATTTTTAACAACAGAGGCCCTGACACCCTTAGGTCCCTGGCTAATAGTTTCTGGGTCTGCCCTAGGGCTCTTATATAAATATTTATGAGCTTCAGGCACCCTGTAATACCTATCCGGTTTAACTGGTGCAGGAGGCAGAGAATCAGGATTAAGGGAAGCCTCTGCAAACACATCTTGAACAACCTCCAGAACAGGTGGTATAGCCAAAGGCCTATGCTGAGGTAAAAACAAAAATTCCCTTAGCCTTTTCCGTGAATCAGAGAAATCCTGACCTTCCCACTTAAAATGTTCCCTCATAGAATGAAGTGTTTCTGAAAAAGAAAAATCCTCTGGTGGAGAAGCAGAAGGAGTGGAATCCTCTGCATCAGAATCAGAATAAGGAACAAATTCCTGCATGTCTTCAGCCGAAGACTCTGAATCCTCTGAAGCCTGATCAAAACCTTCCAACTCTGACTCCACCCTAGGCCTCTTATCTGGAGGGGGCATAGAACCTCTAATCAGAGTAATCAAATCTTCTGCCATTTTAAGCATGTGTTTCTTAGGCACAGACCCTGCTGAACTAGGACTGACACCAGCAGTAGATAAACCAGGCCTGCCTTTGGAAGAAGCCTTAGAAACAGAAGGAGAAGGCCTAACCACCCTGGGAAGGGAAGGGAGTACAGTAACTTGAGAAGCCCCCTCAGCCTGACCTGCCTCCTGAGAGGCCACATCTTGCAAAATCAAAGTCTCCCCCTGAGACTCCAAAGAAGCCTCCGTCGGAACCACCGGTTCCACTGAAGCCTCTGAAGAACCGGCGTCCGGAACGGACGACTCATCCTGTCTGAGTTTAACAGCTTTGTCCTTGCGCTTCTTCGCGGTAGCGGGCGTCGGAGGATCCGACGGCATATTATAATTGCACCGCTTACCGAAGACCAGCCTAGCGCAATCTAACCTTCGTTTAATGGTGCGCTTATTAAACCTAGCACAAAAGCGACACCCGACTACGTCGTGCTCAGGCCCCAAACAAGGAATACACAAAGTATGATAATCCCTATGCGGTATCTGTTTCCCACAAGAAATACAATTATTCACTTTTTCTGACATCCGGTAATAAACTGAGGCAAGAAAAAACCAAAATATTCCCCAACGGGGTACTTAGCCAACTTGGATCCGGTCTGAAACTCCGAACTCGAAAAATTTCAGAACGCCGAACGGCACTTGCAACGCTGCTTCTGCATCGGACCATGCGGCAAAAAAGACTGAGGATATGACGTCGGTCATGCGCTTTTGTACCCTGACGCTCTGATGTCAGTTCCGAGCGCCCATGACCGACGTCAGCCTAATACTTTGGTATTCGGGCCGACCGAGGACAGCGGACTACCCATATGTAAGGACTGCAGCAATGTGAGATGAAGAACATCAGATCTTAATAAACTATCATCCTGCTATAACCACATTGCCAGATTTGTTACTGGCACAGCCTACTGGACACACCACTGTCACAACATAAATCGCCTAAGATGGCTTGAACTGCCTAGCCTACTGCAGTTCAACCAGCTAATAGTGGCACATAAAGTTCTTTACCAACCAGAAAATACACCTGCACTAAAAAATATTATCAGCCCCTACACCAGCACCCAGCGACTGCGATCATCCACTAGACTCCTAGTTCAAACATACAAATCCAATTACTCAGCTGGGGACTCTCTGTTTGCCAACTCTGTTGAAAAAACATGGAACAGACTCCCAGCTGACTTGACCCTAGTACTCTCATTAACTTGATTCAAAAACAAAGTCAAGAAATACTTCAAAACTCATTGGTTATATCCTTGCACTAACCCCGACTAGTGACCTCTCTATTACTTAGGTGCCTTACCATCAACTACTTCTAACTTTAAAAAAAAATAAAAATAATAAAAAACAAAAATGGCACTGAGTGTAACAAAAATGAACCAAGAACCAAAAATACACTGTGCCAACAGAAGGACAACTCAAACTCCAATGGCGTAGAAAAGTTTAATCACCGCTTTCGTAAAAACTTCATCAGAATGAATACACAGTAAAATCAAAACTGTTTAAATACACTTCATCTCAATTAAAAGAACCAATCATTCAATTAATAAAATTTAACAAGACCTTGTTATAATATTAACTTCCTTTCTTCTAAGAAACACTTAATATTTGTACTTTCATTCAGTCCAGGTGGACTGTCAGCACCCAGTCTTATTTGCCATAAGGTTTCCCTTCTTTCATCTCTATTTTTGATGGTTCCTCCTCACAGATCTTTACTAATATACTCTAAAATAGCAAAGGAAAACTTTTTAAACACGGTACACTCCAAAGTGTGTCTATATAAAGCATTATTACTGTCTTTGGTTTTAATGGCATAACAGTGTTCTTTAATACATCTGCTGAGCTGTCTGGTGGTCATACCTATATAAAATGCCGTACAACTAGAGCACAAAGCAATGTATACCTCATGAGATGTATTACAAATAAACCTACCAGGCACAGCAATAGTGCGATCTAAATGTGTTAAACAAATATATGGCCCTTCATGGATAAAGCTGCAGGCAGAACAATTTAAACATTTATAAGTACCTTTAGGTTTGTCTGACTGAGGGGGAAGGACAGCAGTACTATCATGTTACAATAAATTCTTTAAGCTCCCTGATTTGTTATAAACAAAACTAGGAGCCTTCTCCAAAATATTTGACAAATCACTATTGCCACTAATAATTTTCCAATCATCAATGATAATGTTTTTAATCGTAATGCTATCTACAGACATATCCATAGCACATTTAGGCTGACTAGAAAATCTCTACCAGAATCAACAGTTGCTGTTTTAAATGTTAAACCATGAACCAAAACAGAAGGAAAGTCTACAGCTCTCCTATTAGAGATCTCAGATACTATCAGATACTAAATTATGTAATAAAACTTCTGGATATCCTCTTGCTAAAAATAAAGCTGTGATGAAAGTTGTTTCGATAAAGAAATCTTCATCACTACTGGTTAAGCTAGAGGCTCTTATGTACTGCCCTCTTGGAATGTTCCATCTCATAAAAGCAGGGCGATTGCTCTGACAGTGTAAATAGTTATTTACACAAGTCTCTTTCCAATATATTGTACTGGAAAAAAACTTTTTCTAATGTATGCCAAGACAAAACCACATCTAAATAGTTAACCTGGTGCCCTAAATGGCTTAACGTAAATTTCAAGAAATTACTGCTTCTATTAAGCTGTTCTAAAAAAGTGTCTGTCTTATCTTTAAACCCCTTTATAATACAAAACAAGTCTCACATACACATATTCAGAAGCACAGACAGACTCATACCCATATACAAAGAAACACACACACCCATACACACATTCAGAAGCACAGACTCATACCTATATACTCCAAACTCACATAATACTTCTTAAACCCCTTTCTTTACATCAGCCAATCTCCTCATCAAATATTTCATCTTATCACCCCTTATTTTTTGCTTCATTATTTATTTTTCTCTGTCCTTCCCTCATCAATGTGGTCATGTGGTGTGCTCTAGCCAACATATGTTATTAATAACTTCATTCCTGCAAAGGCCACAGACCTACTCTGCCGGGGAAAACCTACAGTCAAGTCCTCTCCTTGGGTGCCTCCTGCCATTTGTCAGGGACTGCTTAAGTATGTTGTGCTAGCTGCACTAGTTTTGATACCTGAATTGTTACTCCTGTGTAGGCTACGCTTTTGCACATCTACAGGCCGCTCCCTGCTTCGCCTTCTACCCTGCTCCCCTACTCTCCATGCCTTCCTGCAACTATTTTTTAATTGATTCCTTAATTTCTCTGTTGGCTATACTCCACCCCCCCCCCACTCATTCTCTGGTTTCTCCTACACTGAACTGTCCCTCCTGCAGTTTCTTAATTCTTTCTGCCCATCTCCATTATTATTCACTGTACTACTGCCTCCCTTCCTTTAGGTTTTTCTCAGACTATCTGTCTGGGTTGCTCTACCCCCTGCCTCCCTTGTTCCCACTTCTGACAAACGTACCTGCTCACTGATTTTTTTTTTCTGATATTTCTCTGTGGGTGTAGCCCCACTCCATTTGCTGCCCTCACCATACCCCCATTCCCATCTACCCCCACTTTAATTACATTTATACTATCAGTCCCTCCTCTTCCTGCCTGCTCACCCAGTCACATCACACGTCCTACCTCAATTCACTCCCAGCCTATCACCACCCATAATTGCAATACATCACTTCCTAATTCCAATCCACTTACCTCTTCACATACTCTAATATGCAAACCTCTACTTTATCACTCCATTTCTCATACTCCTATCAGTACTAAACTATCACTCCGCCCTACCCCACCCTCATGTTCACACCTCTACTCAAGCATCTCTGAAACTCTTCCTTCTATCTGCTCCTTTATCATCTCCCCTTCTGTCTTCAACTTCTCTGTTAACTGTCTGCACAAACCAACCATTCGTCAAATCTATCCACGTCAACAAATCCAAATCTAAACTCTATGACTTTTACTATCTTCTCCACTCACATTTTTTATTAATAACATACTCCTCTTTGGAGACATTCACCCTAACCCAAGCCCCCCTCTCTTCCTCTCTCAACCACTTCTTCCATAAGACCCCCTCTACCTCCCACTCCCCACATACTACTATCCACCCTCTTCCTCCAAACCCATGCTCTTCCTTATACAAAAACCTAACTATCTTCTCACTAAATATACAAAGCCTCACTAACAAAATCAATGACCTACACACATGGATAGCCCATACCTCCCGTCACATTCTATCCATATTTGAAACCTGGCTCAAGCCATATATCACAAACAATTAAATTCTCCCACCTGGCTATAATATCTACCGCTCGACAATTCCCTAAAAAAGGGTGTGGAGTAGCCATCCTCTACTCAGACAGGCTAAATCTCTCACTCATCACTATCCCTAGCCCAGACTTCCACCCAGCTGAACTACTCATTCTAAACTGCCACCTTAATCCACATAAGAAATTTGCTATTGCCTCCTATCCCCCCTGGAAACAATATCCCCACCCTTGAAAATATCCTATCCTGGTTCTCCCATAACATACACTATGACACCCTTATCCTTGGTGATGTCAACATAGATTGGTCCAAACTTACAACTGACTCTCCACAACTTAGTATAAACCTTCATGGATTCCACCAGCTAATAACATCCCCCACCCACTTCCATAAAACCTCATCCTCCAGCTCTACTATTGACTGGATTCTCACAAACTCCCCTAACCTCTACCATAGCCCAACTACCTTACCAGACTCCCTAAGTGATCATCTCCCCACCTCTATTCTAAGACACTCCAACCAAGCACCCAAATCACACCTTTACAGAGACTGTCGAAAATTTACTGACTTCAATACCACTCAATCCATCTCCATACTATATAGTATTGACTGATCCATCTTTCAGCATCTCTCTCTTGATGACACAGTGAGCAGATTCAATAGCATCTTCCTGGACACCCTGAACTCCCTTGCCCCATCCATGAGAATAAGAATAAAATCAAATTACGCTCCCTGGCTTATCAAGGATACTAGATCACTTATGCACAAAACAGATAGTTCCTGGAAAGCCTGGGTTAAAAAAAACTATCCCTGCTACAAAATTATTGTGAACTACAGAATCTTGTCAAAACACCTACTATAACTCTGCCCATCTCAATGGCAAATCCAACCCACGTAAATTCTGGTCAACTCTAAACAATATTCTTTCTCCTGGTCGCCCTTCCAACCCTTCCCCTTTCCCAAATAAATCTTCACTAGACACTGATGCCCTCCTCAATAAACACTTCATCGATATAGTCCAAAAACTCCCTCCCTCCAACTCTAACCTTGCATATACTCCCCCCAGCCACCCACTCAATAAGTAACCTCTTCTCTTTCAACCTTTTTCCACTTTTTACATCAAAACACTTCTTCTGAAACTGAAACCCTGCTCTCCCTCCACAGACAATCTTCCCTCTAGCTTCCTAAAACTAGCTGCCGAATCTATAGCCTATCTCATCCATTCTCATCAACAGATCAATTCAAGAAACCACTGTACCTCTCATTTGGAAATCCTTTTTCACAATTCCCCTCCATAAAGGAGGAAACTCAACCGACCCATCTAACTACAAACCCATCGCCATCCTATCCCCTCTCTCCAAGATACTTGAAAAATGCATTCATTCACAGCTTTTCAACTATCTCCTCCACCATAACCTTCTCACTCCCACTCAGCATGGCTTCCACCCTAACCATAGAAAAACTACAGCCCTCCTATCATTTACCCACGCTGTCGCTGAGGCCCGTGACAACAACCCACTCATATCCTGTCTCTTTCTCAACCTATCCAAAGCTTTTGATATGGTCTCCCTCACCCTATACTGCTTACCAAACAGGCTAATCTCAACTTATCTGCTACCTCCCTAGTCTGGTTTTCTAGCTATTTCTCTTGTAGGCAGCAATCTGTCAGATGGCTGTCATCCTTCTCTCCCTTTATTCCAGTGCCATCTGATGTTCCACAATGTTCCATCTTGGGTCCCCTCCTGTTTAATATATTTACTAATGAGCTATACACATCCTGCCAACAATCCTCCCTCATCCAGTATGCAGATGACTCAACTCTCATCTCCACCTCTAGTAATATAGCTGAGCTTCTTACTTTACAACAAAATACCTTTCTATCTACTGAAAGATGCCTGCTGATAATCTACTCATCCTTAACCCTAAAAAAAAACAAACGCCTGCTCTTTCTCCCCCATTCCATGTCTCATCATAAATCTAATTTCACTATTACATCCTCCAATAATGCTATCATAAAACCCGAACCTCACACAAAGCTTCTTGGTGTCATCACTGATGATGAACTTAAGTTTAACCTCCACTTACTTCAATGTATCAAAAAACTCATCAGAAACTAGGCTTACTATACTGCAACAAAAATTCCTAATTTCCAATGACAGACTCTCCCTTGTTCAGGTGCTTCTCCTCCCCTCCCTTCTATATGCTGCCCCAATTCTAACTAATATTCAGTCTACTACCTTGCTCAGACCAACAAACCTACCACAAAATAGCTCGATTCATTATGAACTCCCTTTACAACTCACATCACTGCTTAGCACTAAATGCCCTCCAATGGCTTGAACTCCCCCAACAACTCTTGCTATCACAATTTCAAATATTACAGACTATTCTACATAAATCATCCTCATGTCCTGATCTATCCTCCCTCGTATCCCCCTACTCCCCACCTAGGCCCCTACGTACCTCTAACCAGCAACTTTTAGATATCTACCACCCAAAAAAAGTGGGTAAACTTCTGTATAAATACTCTGTTGTCCAAGCCTGGAACAAACTTTCTGTACACATTCGCTCCATCACCCACCCTCTACACTTTAAAAAAGAACTTAAACTACATTTTTTCAACACCAAGACTTGCCCCTGCCATGACCCAACCTAAACTCCATTTCTCTTATATCATATTCCTACCACTTGATATTTTGCAACACTCTCCCCCTATTTTTAAACTTGTATCTAACGTGTTTACCTAGTTAACTCTTTCTCTCCATTGTGAAGTCTTACATTTTTGTGATGTATATTACTGTTTATCTCTTTGGACCAATTCTTTTTGTTTATCCACTATACATTTGCTTTTCTCCTTTAACCTTTTATGTTTTCATTTTTTTGGATGCTAACTTTTGTACTATCCTATAGCATGAACTACTATTTTTACTGTAAATGCTTTTTGTGTGTGAATTTTAAAAGAAACTTCTTTTGTAATCTGGAGCTTTTCTCCTAGTCTCCACTAAAAATGGAATTCTGGCCCAGGTGGACCAACCCAGTCAATAAATAAATAAATAAATAAATAAATAAATATACACAGACAGACAGACAGACAGACACACACACACACACACACACACACACATATATATATATACACACACATTATACATCAATATATGTATACATATGTGTATATGTGCCTCTGTGTGTGTGTGAGTATTTAATGTCTACACAAACACACGAGTGTGAGCACACAAAGACGCACATACACAGACACACACACACATACACAGACACACACACACATATTCAGAAGCACGGACACACACACACAGACACAAATGCACATACATATATATCAATGTGTGTGTGTGTGTGTGTGTGTGCGTATATGTGTGTGTAAGTAATGTCTACACAAACGCACGACACACTGACACACAAACATATTCAGAAGCAGACAAACACACACATGCACATACATATATATCAATATATGTGTGTGTATAAATATATATATATATATATATATATACACACACATATATATATATATATATATATATATATATATATATAGGCACAAGTAATGTCCACACAATCACACGAGTGTGAGCACATACACAAACACACAAATATTCAGAAGCACAGACAGACTGACAGACTCACAATCATATACATAAAAACACACATTTAGAAACATAGCCAGGAAGTTGCTGATACACACACACACACACACACACACACACACACACACACACACACACAAAACAGGAATTAGTGAACACATCCTCAGATGTGTGTTTTTGCTCAAATTAATAAAAAAATCACAGAATGTAAGGCATAGCTGCTTCCTCCCTACCCCTCTCTGGCCTAGATTTTGCCCCATAGCGTTCTCTGCCTACTGATTTCCTTGTAAATCATTCACGATTAAAATGAGTCAATAATGCTACATATTAAGACTTTCGTACCATAAGCTACACTGTCTACTGTGTTCCTGGTAAACCTCTAATTATTAATGTCAATCAGTAATGACACATATTAAGAATTTCATACCATACTACTTTTCTAAATCTAATGATTTCTTTGGTAAATCAGCAACGGTTAAATGCCAGACATTAAGAGTTTAATGTGATGATGGACTGTCTGTTAAAGTCAGTGCTGTCCCTGTTGCCCTCACACTGTCAAATAAGCATACAAGCATGTGTATGCACGCACACACACACACACACACACACACACACACACACACACACATTTTTCTTTTTTTTTAATCTTATTTACTTGTTCTTATAATTTTATGCTTGTTAAACAGCAAAACTCTGTTTAGTGAGTGTAAAACATGGCAGCTGTTTTTTTTTTTTTTAATGTCTGAGCTTCACCACAGCTTAACATGCTGTGGACTACTTTTTCAGCGGGCATTACTTTTACATTAACACCGTGCTGCAGGTCGTTCTCCAGTCAGAGTGGCAACGTACATGTCATCAACTCTCTAATAACAGTAAAACAATGGGTACGAAGTATTGTGCGAGTTTTTAAGTTATTACTTAATGAAAACAATGACTCTAACCCTGACTGATATCTCTTTCCTTCTTGCTCTCGCTACACTTCTCTACTCCACTGTTCTGTCTCCTACCTGTAATATTGATTTCCTTCTTAGTACTAAAAAAAAAAAATTTTTTTTTTAATTTATTTTTTTACTTTGATTGCTCTCTCTCAAATGATTGCTCTCTGTATTTGATCTTAGCTTAAACCTACTAAAGGACTCTGTACAAGTTTATCTGACCCTCATTGTAAACAATGTGCTGTAATTCATTTGACTATTACTACATATTGTCAAGGAAGCCCGCAGGATTTTTTGCAGGGGGGTGCAAACCCATAGCCCTGCCCATACATCCCCTCACGCCCACAACCCCGCCCCTCACCCATCCCCACCCATGCAGCCAGTCCAGTGTCCCATGACTTGGTTATTTCTCCCCATTTGCCATAGACACCTCTCAGTGTGCAAACTGTTTTATGCTTTACTTCTACAATGATTACTGATATTTGGATTTAATTTACAACTTTTATTTCAAATGTTATATTCCAAACACTGATAGACATTTACTAAACCTAAACAAAACAATAATCTTACAGTGAAAACAGACTTAGCATTAAAGTTTCTCTACCTTTGAAACTCACATTCACTGAAACCCACATTCAAAGAAAATGCATCTGGCCAGTGGCAGGTTGTTTACCTTTGAGCTGTTTTCAAGCAATAGGCTCCTTCCAACCTTGTTAGGGCCATTCAAAAGTTCTTTGATTCCCCTTATTGTATTAATTATAATATATAATTGAATTATATCTCTTGTATTATACAGCACCACTTGTTTGAGTGTGTTTTAAATTTATAGTTTTGAACATTTTTCCAGCAAGCAATGAAACAAAAACAATAATGACAAACTGCCCAATTCAGAACATTTCAACCATAAAAGGCCACTCAAACTTGTGTCATTACAAATCCCACCACTAGCTGTCAAACTTTATACTAAACACAAACACTACAACCTTAGACACTTCTCCCAAACAGCCATCCCACTCCAACCCCACAAACCAGGCTACACTGTACCAATCAATCTTTCTCTATACTTGCTCCTAAACTATGGGAATTCCTGACCTCCTTTCCCCACCTAAAGGAATCATAATCCTCCTTCCCCACCCAGAATTTAAAAAATTCCTTAATTCCAAATTAAACTGCACTTGTCACACAGCAGGCCATGTCACCTAAGGCCTCACAACCTCTTACTTTATTCCTTTTCAGCTATTAACACTGCTTGATGCCACGTTCCCATCCTTCCCTACCCTAACACTTATTCCCCACAGCATTTCCACCATAATGTAAACCAGAAATATAATCATGCAAAATGTGAGTTTGTCTATTAATTGTTGCTACATCTCTTAAATGCTACTGTACTGTTTTGTTATACTTTGTATTTCTGTTCTGTTCTTGATATGTATAGATTACTGCATTCTCTATTCTTTGTGAATTATTTCACCACACCAGAACCTGAAAATTGTCAGTTGTGATCAGTGCAATACCCTGGTAAAGAAATGTAAAATAACATAGATAAAATAAAACATACAGAGCATCACAGAATGCCTTCTAAACAGCATGAACCCTGACTTATCAGACCTTCTGGAATTACCATTTAACCGTAGCCTCTAAACTGGCTTCATGCCTTACTAATGGAGATCAGTAATAATCATCAGTCTGCACAAAGGTTGGCCATCTACAGACCCTGGAAACTAAAGACCCATAATTCTCACTAGTCTTATATGCAATTGTCATCCAAGGACACTTAAGTGGAAGAAACATATGCATTATTTTCTTATTCTGGAGGTCTTGTCTTTTTCCGAGAAGTATGCACTTAAACCTTTATGTGAGATAGAATCTGCATCTATTTCTCAACTATTCCTAAGTTTTTGCTCTGTTAATTCTTTTTATTTCGTGGTGAATCATAGAAGTTCACAGTCAGTGCCAAAATTAGAGTTTCACATATATTTTTGTCCAGAAAATGGCATATTGATACAAAACACTTGTTCTATTGACTTTATAAGTAAATTAGAGGAATATTTAAAAACTGTCCCCAATTTTCATCGTATGTCACCCCAGAATTCTTAATCAAGTAAGATAAGTTTGACATCGCATCCTACATGCTTTACTGGTTTTAAAAACAAGTACAAAACTTTGAACTGTTTTCCTTCCCAGTAAATGGTAGTACATAGAGCAGATAAAGCTCCCTGTACTACAAAGAGTTATGATTGGGTCTTTGATTATAACCCTTTATTACATCTTTTCAATATGGATGTCATGATTCACTTCTCTATATATGGACTCATTTGATTCTAATCGACATTGTGTGCTTCAGTAGTTTATGTGCACATACATACATATATAAAATCATATTACATAACATATTTATGATATATTTAATACATTTATGTAATGGTTCTAATGCATCCATGGATTTAATACATTTATGTAATGGTTCTAATGCATCCATGGTGTAGTGATAACAAAAACAGTTCCAAATATTGTTTGCATTGAACATATCCCAAGTTAAAATCATGGGTTGTGCAAAAGCAGCAGATGTTATATAATGTAAGAACTTGTAACCTGCACAGTCTGGATCAACAACATAGATCACATGTGCTAGATTAAGCCATGTCCAGGTGAGTCCATGTTCTTCAGAAGCTAGATGGCTCCAACTTTGGATACTGCTTGCATAATGGCTCATATCTACTGTTATAAATAATAGCAAGCTGGAAGTGTTACTGCTGTGGTCTACTTATACAAATATCTCTGATACATATCATCACCACCAAATGGATGTCTTCTATTATCCTTCCTGTGGGTGTAACTAGGGTATCTGAGACTTTATCAACCACGATGTCCACCACTACCAGAACTTAAGCTAAAGTGCTACAATTTTGTAGTAAATATAAGTATGATGTGAGTGTGCGGAGCTTCTGGCATAACGGACAAGCTTCCCACATTGAGTGTGACACTTAATAGTTTGACTCTTGTGGATCACCGAATTAACCCACATGATAGTCAGTCTATTCATAAACTCCTTATAAAGCAAATACTTTCTGCAGATTGTGCAATGGCAAGAATGCATTAGTGCATTTACAGCAGACACAGAGCCTTTGTTGACTCTCCTCTTGTATCTTACAAATTCACGCATAACATCACTCTGTGGCAAATCACTGCATCAAAGAAAATGTTTTTAAATGCTTATAAGCTACTTCCATCTGAGAAAAGGAAGTACAGCTCTATTCTTCCATAAAATTACTTCAGTTCTTTAGGACATTACTCAAATGTCTTAGAGACTGCCATATAACATTTTGCTTCATAGTTATTTCCAAAAGGAAATGCAGGCTAGATTTAAGCAGCTTTAAAAATAAACATCCAGACCTCAAAGGTGCACTGTGCCCAATTTAACACATCTGCAGGTTGTTATCTGCATTTACTAACATTACTTCAACACTACTATACAATGAGGACTCATTTGTATTCAAAAGTGAGCTTGCTGATTAGACAGCCCAATCAGGGTGCCCATTGTAAATCGAGCATATACCAATAGAATAAAATTAGGCCACTGAAGTACCATTAAGTGGCCGGACTATCTATTGGAATATGCAGAGGAACAGTGCAAAATAAAAGAAAAATCAGGCGCAGTCTCAAAAATAACAAAAGAGGACTGTGCCTGATTTTCCTTATATTTGCATCCCTTGTAAAATGTGGACAGAAAAAACATAGCAAAGTAGATTCTCTTTTCTCCATTGCTTCTCTTGCACTGTAATGATGCTCTGTGCACGTGTGGGGACATAAATCCCATGCATGCTAAGTATGTCAATAAAGGATAAATGCAAAGGCACACTTCAGTGCCCTTATGCAAAGACATTATATAAAAAGGTAAGCAACAATATCATTGTATAATAGCAATAATCCACTGCTAGGTGTGGGTATATCAAGTACCCATGGTTGGCTTTGTTTAATTACTTGAGCTTTGCCCTTGTGATCAAACCACACCAATAGTGGGTAAATCCTGATGCACACACATCCACTGCTTAAATTATAATAACAGCAAACACTCTGCTTCCTCACCAGTCAGAGGGATGACTGGAGCATATCCTGCCCAGTCAATAATACTGCCTCCTCACATATCGGGGAGCAGCTGGACCCATACCACAATTACTCAATTCACAGCAGACTTGTTCTCATTCTGCAGGGTGTCTGACTCCATGTACTCAGAGTTCATTAGCTACTTTTCTCTCCTACAAGATGTCCTACAATCATGCCCTTTATCCCATCCTAAGGTATTCCACTTGGTCATTGAAGTAGCAGTGTAATGTTCTACAACTCCAGTATACAACCATTTTCAATCTAGCACTAGAACATTTTTTTTTGTATTACAAGACTGGATGTTCCTTTACACATGCTTGCCTCTGTACTGTGATTAACTTGGAGTACAAATCTTCATTTCTGTCTGCTCTTCTCTGTCATAAAATTGCAATTTTTTTTCTGGTCAAAACAATAGTTTATAAACCATTCTGTTACTATGCCATGTGCAAAATAACAAAAAGCCACATGTATTAAGTTTGCCTAATAAAGGCAACATTCTGTTCACCTTATAAGGAGAATGTTACCAACTTCCCGTATAATTTTTTCAGACATTTTTAGTCAGCAGTTAAATTTACAATAACATTTGTTAAATACTAGCTACAGATATGAAGTTCAGGAATGACTCAGTATTATATACTGACTAACTACTTCAAACATTGTGATTTTGCTAATCTGTTTACATTTGTATGCAAGAATGCTGTATAATTAAAGACCAGATATTATAAACCACTCTGCAAAGATGCAACAAAGAGCTGAAATAGTTCAGAGAAAAGGATCCTGTTTACATTAGTTATAAATAAGATAAGATTGAAATAATCAAATGCAAAATATAAACATACCTCTCTCAGACTGTTGTGTACTGAAACAATCCAAAATTAATTTACAGGATTATTCAACAATCTGTCAGAACTCATAGTTTGTATAATACATGCTAGTTGATTAAACATTACAGTTATGCTCAAGTGAATGGTCTAAACACTGTTGTAAATTACCAGACCCTGAATTAACAACCACACATAAGAAGGCACGCATAAAAATTTAGAGTTTGAGCATGCCTTATTTTGAAAATATCTCCTTCCAAGTAAACAAATTAAAAATAAATAAGTGTTCACATTGCCTTACAACTTTCCTTAAAGCTAAGTCAAAATTCTCACTTCGTTTGCAGTCCGAACATCCTCCGGAGTTCAAATTCCTAGTAGACGCGAAAGACGAAGACGTAAACCTTTGGTCTCACAGACACAGAAGACGAAAACAGGTCGCAAACACCTGTTGCATCTGTGCAACTGGACGGGATGCAAAGGATGTTCTTAAAGAGGAATGCCCTTTAAAAATATATATATTTTTTTAAATAAAAATATAATTAATTTCTCGGCCAGCCAGTTCCAGGGGGGTGCAAGTGTACTCCCTTGCACCTGCCTGCAGGCACCCTTGCATATTGTATTCTTTGTCACTGCTGATGCTTGGAACTTTTCTCCCTGGGCCTCTACTGAAAATGGACATATATCCAGTTAGAGTAGCCTGGTCAACAAATGTAAAATAAACAAATAAATAAATAAATGAATTTAAGAAATATTATGTCAGTCTGGAGTTACAACTACAAACATAATGATGAGTTTAAGAAGTATTACATGAGTCTGAAGTTACAACAACACGTATAATGATGAATAAGAAGTGTTAAATGAGATCCGAGTTATTACAGAAATTATAGTAATGGGGTTAAGAAGCACTACGTAAGTTTAGAGTTACTGCTAAAAGAACAGAGATGTGTGAGAAATATAAAATGCGAGTTCAGAGTTATTAGTGAAAGTATACTGATGGGTTTAAGAAGTATTATTTGAGTTCAGATTCTAATTACTAATAAAAGTATAACAATACATAAGTATTGCATGAGTTTGGAGTTACTACTAAAACTATAGTGATGAGTAAGAAGTATTATGTGAGTTCAGAGTTGCTACTAAAAGTATAATAATAAGTGTAAAAACAGGGTTGTTTAGGCAGAAGGGGAGACTGAAATGAGGTGAGAGGATAATGTGGGGAGGTAAGAGGAAGAAGATCATAGGTTCATAGGTGTTTACAACGCTAATGACCACAAAGGCCTTTTAAGTCTAGCCATGCATTCCAAATCTCTGACAAGTTCTGATACTATTAAGTGTAAGCAGGGGTTTGAGAGATGACACATTTACAAGCAGGGGCCTGGGAAATGAACCATTTACAGGTTGCCTGAGCCAGTAGAGACATGGGTATCAAACCAGGGATGAATTTCCTGTTCCTCATCCAGTTGTCCAAGTTGCACTTGAATTGGGTTAGGGAGGAACTCCGCTTTACATCGATGGAGAGCCTGTTCCATAGATGGGAGAGTCTCTGGGATACATACCTGTCTCTCCAGCAGGTCCTATTTATATCACAGGCAAGGTTTAAGTCTTTAGAACAGGTAATTCTGGTGCTGTTTGTTTTGTGAATACACAGAAGGTCCATCAGAGTGGGGTCTGACAATGTCCTGTATGCCAGGCATAAATCTCCCCTCAAAAGCCTGTAGGAGACAGAATACAGGGATAGGGCCTCAAGGCAGTCTGCATAGGACATTTTACTTATGCTCTTTATTCTTTTAGTGAGGAACCTCTGTAGAAGTTCCAATTGTTGAATATGCCTGGTTAGGTACATACCAAAGAGGGCAGTGTACTGAATGATAGGTCTGATGAATGGCGGATACAGTGGAACAATGACTTTCTTGGACTTAGATGCCACACCTTTGTTTATAAGTTGTGCAACATAGAATTATTTCCCCACTACTGTAGACACATGATGGTCAAAGACTAGGTTACTATCTGTGTGTGTCCATAAGTCCCTGACTAGTGGGTCAACTCTAAGGGGTGTGTTGTCAATACAATAGTTACCAGGGGTGGATAACTTCCCAAAGGATACTATTATGTATTTTTTGGCATTTAGTTTTAGTCCATGGCTCTGACACCAGTTGTTTGTCTGTGTCAGCCCCTCATGTGTCAGTGTGGGGTTCAAGACAGCTCTTAATTTGCAATCATCTGCAAATTTAGTCAGCCAGAGACCACTGACATTGGCCTTGACTTCAGAGAAGTAAATGCCAAAAAGGAGCGGTCCAAGGACTGATCCCTGGGGGACTCCATTTGTGACTGGCCTCTTTGTAGAGGTGGACTCCCCAATTTCTAACTTCCTGGGTCCTGTCTGTAGAGGTGGACTCCCCAATTCTAACTTCCTGGGTCCTGTCTGTGAGCCAGATGGCTATCTACCGGGTGACATACGAGTTTGTACCTAACCTCCTGAGTTTGTCAACAATGCCCGAGTAGGGTATTGTGGCAAATACCAAAAATACCACCAAAACACAGCTGAAAATAAGAAACATGACAAAAAGGACACAGATCCAAAAACTATCACAAATTTTAATAAAATCTTTAGCGCTTCGGTTAACAACAGCTCTCAGAAGGCTTTGTTAGCCGAAGCGCTAAGGATTTTATTAAAACTTGTGATGCTTTTTGGATCTGTGGCCTTTTTGTCATTTTTCTTATTGTGTCAAATACCTTGGCCATGTCAAGGTAAGCAGTGTGAACCATTTTTCCCTCATCCATTGCTTTGGTTATCTTCTCAAAGAAGTCCACCAAGTTGAGTAGGCATGATCTGCCCTTGACAAAACCAAACTGGGTTGGGTTCAGTGTCTGGAGGTTTACTATATCGCTATTGATCATTTCCATGATAATTTTTTTTCATAGCTTTACATATAAGACTAGTGACACTTCCGGGTCTGTAGATGGCCCACCTTTGTGTAAAGGAATGATTGTTACTGTTCTCCACTCATGAGGCACAAAGCCTGTTTGGAGGCTACAATTAAATAGTAATTCCAGAGGACCTGATAGGTCATATTTCATGCTTCAGAAGCCATCCTGGGATATTGTCTGGGCCCACTGATGCAGTGTTCTTGGTCTTAGAGAGAGCATTAAGGACCTGTTCCCTAGTGATAGTAGAGGGAGTTATATTTGATGGCATTTCCTGAGGGAAGGTTGATGGGGAGAGAGGGGTAAAGCTGGAGCTGAATTTATCAGTCAGGAGGTTTGTTATATCTTCTGGCTCAGTATAGGTGGCTCTATTTTCAATGAGCTCTGCACACAATTGGGGAAAAAACATGTACCCGTGAATTACCACATAGGTGGCAGTAAACTTAACACCGAAAGTGTGATAACAGACTTAGGGACACAGGTGTACAGTGGTCTCACCTTCGATAACCATATCGCCACAACAGTCAGGAAATCCTTCTATGTGGCACACCTCATCACTAAGGGCTTTTCATCCAGGAAAAAAAGGAGGTCATTGTCCCACTGTACTCATCCCTCATTAGACCCATTATAGAATACAACGCCCCGTTTGGTATGTACCTGCCAAGACATCTGCAACAACTGGAAAGGCTGCAGAAATACCTCACTAAAAGAATCACAGGCCTAAAGCAGATGCCCTATGCTGACCGTCTAAAAAAACTCCAGCTATACTCTGTCACATATCGTCTACTCAGAGGCGATCTCTGCTTAACATACAAGGCCATGTAAAACCCAGAGCTGTTGGACATGCTACACTTAAAAAAATCCCAATCCCTCAGAGCCACATGCTCCAGGGATCTAAACCTTGTAATCACAATAAACAAAACATGCTGGAGGGATAGGTTTCTGACCCAGAGGCTTCTCAGACTCTGGAATAGACTGCCCGTACATATCAAGCAGAGTGCCTCTTTGGCCCTCTTCAAAAGGAACCTTGATGATTGGATGGGAGATAGGAAATTCACCCCGGGGATCATGTCAGCCGCCCTGCTAGACAGGGGTCCAGGGAAGTAAATTTTGTGGGAAGAAATAGCCAGGGAATTGTTATGGCTAGGCTTGTATATGCCCTAGTGCCGATAGCCTAGTACCAACCTATTAACCTATAATTGTGTATTGCCTTTGAGGTTGCAGATATAACTAAAGAATGCTTTGTGGTTGTCCTTGGCCTGGGAGGCCAAACTTACCTCAAATTTGGCTTTGATGGCCTTTATTTGTCCTCTGAGTTGTTTGTTTAGTTTGATGAGAGTGCTTTTATCATTCTGGGTGCTGCACCTCCTAATTTTTGCCATGATTTTCTTTCTCCTGTTATACAGCCTATTGATTTTGTGATTCCACCTGGGTGGCTTGTTTTTTTGAGTTAGTTCTGTACTTCTTCCTGGTGAGTACAGCTGCCTTCATGCAGCTATTAACATGCGTCTATTGGGTTTCTGTGAACAGTTCTGCATAGGCAGCAGTGTTCCCAGGGTTTATGGGGGCTTGAAATTTTGCCAGGTTATCACTTAATAGCAGGAGGTTAGCCTTAGAGTAATTCCTGAATATTCCAGGTTTAGATGGGGGGTCCAGGTTTTATTTTTACTTCAAAGGGCGCCATTTTGTTGTCTGACCTTACCAGGGAAGACATTACAGCAGGAGATGTGCAGCACTGTCCCATATTAGTGAGGACCAGCTCCAGTATGGCTACAGCCCTGGTTGGTGTATTGACTATCTGGTGCAGGGCATTTGTATTTTACAAAATCCAGGAATCTCTGTGCCTGTATGTATGGTGTCATATAGGATTCCCAGTCAATAGTGGGGTAATTAAAGTCACCCAGGAATATGGTATTGGTTTGGATGGTTTAAATACATGGTATAGGTTTTCTGGGTCAGAGAGGGGGGGACTTGCAGCTTGCAAGAAAGTGGTATTACATTTTGCATATGGTGATTTGAACATGGAACAGCTCAAGTGCATTGTCCTGTTTGAACAGACTTGAAGTATATTTATTTTTGATGTAAATAGAGACACCTCCACCTTTAGTCCCTGCCTGTGAAATAGCTGGTCTGAATGTGTGGAAGGCATTATAACCTTGCGCTGTTGGTGTGCTCTCCATGGCTTTAAACCATGTCTCAATGACCGCACAGACGTCAGCATTCTCTAGGGTGAAGACAGCTTCTAGGGAGTGGATTTTTTTTGTTTAGACTCCTACCATAAAGCAGTAATACCTTTAGATTTTGTTGGTTTTGACTTGCTATGTCGGAAGTACTTTCAGTTTGGCATTGCCTAAAAAAGGCACTATGGAGAAAGACAATGTTTTAGCTAATATTCAAAAGCCTAGAGGGGAGAGGTGCGGACTATCCCTGGCAAAGTAGCATGGTCTGTTGACCACCTCCTTCCATGCTGAGAAATGCTGCACCCCCCTAGAATGACACCAGAGACTAAAACAATTATTAATGTCAATCATCTTTTGTTCATATTGTGGCATCATTCTTGGAGAAGATAAAATGCTGCTCAATGCTGGGCTCATACCATTCTGAGATACATATTCCAAGAGCTCCATGATGTCTCTCTTCATATAGTCTAGGGAGGTATGTCTCAGGTCATTTACTCCCAGATGGACTACGACTAAGTCATACTGGTACTTGTGGTCCAATGACCTGGTGTGTATAATGTGGTGGATCCTTGCCCCTGATAAGCAACTGACCATGACTTTCTCCTTCCTCAGCCTGGTGAGAGGGACATCAGTGTGTCTCACAATGGAGTCTCCAATGGCTAGAATGTTGGCTTGTGTGGTGGCTTGCCTTATGGGCTTAGAGGTAGAGGCTCCATGAGATGTAGCTCTACGTGTTGATGTGGGTATTGTTTTGAAAGAGTGCATTTGGGGCTGCTGAGAGTATTTCTTATGTGTACTTCATCTAGGAGGTCTCTGTGGTTTAGTACAGTTACATTTATGTGCCTCAGCATAAGTAGGTCGATATGTTTGCTTTGAATTGTGTGTGATGGGTGCAGCGTGTGTACTAACGACAAGCTTATTTACATTTGGAGTACTTTTATGTGAGAGCTTTGCCTTCAGTGATATTGTGTAAATACATCTCTCACATACCATATCAGTTTGTTTGAGAATTAACTGCCAGTAAACAAGGCAATTTCTACACTGGAAATGTAGGAGTTCACAGGAAGCCACTTGGGTGTAATAATTCATTAACAGTGATGTTGCCAGCATTCCCAGTAAGAGCAAAGACAGAAAAAGAGTTCTGTTGAACAGGATTATTGAAGTTAACATATTTGCATGAACCAAGACTTTATCGTGACGTATTGATTAAGCAGACAGTCAGCTAATGAAGTTTTTTTTTACACAATAACGAGGTCTACATGACTGCCCAGCAGTAAATGTAGTACTGCTCTTACAGAGACAGAATAATAAACACTGGTAAATATGGGTGAGGCACACAGCAGATTCAGGAGAAAAACTGACTTGCAGAAGCAATTCTGGTGTAATCTGTCATAAATTTCTTAGCACTGTAAAGCATGCCTAGTTTCTGGTGTGCTTTTTTGAACAACTGCCATGAAATGACAATTAGATCTTAGGTTCTAATTTTTGCATTAAAGATGAAAAAAACGTTTTACAAGATATGCAGTATATCTTATGAAAATTTTGGAATGGATTGAAGAAAAATTTCTAAAATTCAAGTATGCTCTTTCCAACATTTGAAGGGAGTTGTTGTAAAAATTTCCCCAATTCAGGGATGCCTCTATATTTTCATGTTCCCCCTGGTGCCTCCAAATCTACACTTGAGTTTAGGGAGTTAATCTGGCAGCTCAAGCTTGATTAAGTGAGACTTAATAAACACCTCAGCATAGGCTCAGTGCTCAGACTTAGAAGACCAGATTATAAACTTTTGTTTCCCCAAATTTCGATCACTTGGGGTTTGTTGTCTTATATTTCCTTGGGTTATTTACGATTAATTTTGTTACCCTGCTATTAGCACATATGTGCAGCCTTTCTTAAGAAGAAAAGGTTGGTGTACTGTATTTACTAACATGCATTTAGCTGTTGCCAAGGTTCATTTGAAATGATGTTTAAATATTTTACAACTATTTTAGTGCAAGTTTTAACAGTTACTACTGCATTTTAAAATATTAACTGTAAATTATCTAATGGAATCAGATTCAGTGATATCTTTGTTTGTCATTGTTATTTGGTTATGTTTATGTTTTTAAACTTTTAGCTTACTAGGGGTTAAACACAAAAGAAGATGAGCAATGCTAATTGCAGCTTGTGATCAAGCAATTACACTATTTAAACAACCTGGTGCAACTATGCACGGTTGTTGACTTGATAATGGAATATACAAGCGGCGCTTATCTTACTGTTTGTTCAGTTTATACTCTTTTGGAAATTGTGTAGACGAAGTGTTTATCTTATTGGTGGTTATTGCTTTTGCTGTTGGTCCTGACACCTGTATTATTGGTTTAAATACATGGTATGGGTTTTCTGGGTCAGAGAGGGGGGGACTTGCAGCTTGCAAGAAAGTGATACATTTGCATATGGTGATTTGAACATGGACAACTCAAGTGCATTGTCTGTTTGAACAGACTTAGAGTATGTTGTGCGAACAAAGCCAAGAGACCTCCACCTTTAGTCCCTGCCTGAAATAAGCTGGTCCTAAAATGTTGGAAGGCATTATAACCTTAAGCTGTTGGTGGCCTTATAACGACAGAAAACCATGTCTCGGTGACCGCTGAGCGTCAGCATTCTCTAGGGTGAAGACAGCAGCAGCTTCTAGAATTGCGGTTTTTTTGTTTAGACTCCTGCCATAAACGGTAATACCCTTTAGATTTTGTTGGTTTTGACTTGCTATGTGAGGAAGTACTTTCAGTTTGGCATTTTCTAAAGGCACTATGGAAAAAACGTTGCTAATATTCCAAAAAGCCTGGGGGAGAGTGCGGACTATCCCTGTAGAAAGTAGCATGGTCTGTTGACCATCTTCGCTTCCATGCTGAAATACTGCACCCCCTTGGGAATGACACCAGAGACTAAAACAATGACAAAGTCAATCATCTTTTGTTCATATTGTATCATTCTTGGAGAAGATAAAATGCTGCTGAATGCTGGGCTCATACCATTCTGAGATACATATTCCCAGGCTCCATGGTGTCTCTTCATATAGTCTAGGGAAATTTCTTCTCAGGTCATTACTCCCAGATGGTTCATTAAGTCATGCGTGCCCCTTGGTCCATTTGGTGTATAAATGTGGTGGATCCTTGCCCTGATAAGCAACTGACCATGACTTTCTCCTTCCTCAGCCTGGTGAGAGGGACATCAGTGTGTCTCTGATAAGTCTCCAATATGGCTAGAATGTTGGCTTGTGTGGTGGCTTGCTTATGGGCTTACAGGTAGAGCTCGCGGATGTAGCTCTACGTGTTGATGTGGGTATTGTTTGAAAAGAGTGCATTTGGGGCTGCTGAGGTATTTCTTATGTGTACTTCATCTAGAGGTCTCATGGTTTAGTACAGATTACATTTAAGTGCCTCTCAGCATAAGTAAATTGATATATGTTTGCTTTGAATTATTATTGATAGATTTTGGCTGATGTGTACTAATGACAAGCTTATTTACATTTGGAGCACTTTTATGTGAGAGCTTTGCCTTCAGTGATATTGTGTAAATACATTTCTCACATACCATATCAGTTTGTTTGAGAATTAACTGCCAGTAAACAAGGCAATTTCTACACTGGAAATGTAGGAGTTCATAGGAAGCCACTTGGGTGTAATAATTCATTAACAGTGACGTTGCCAGCATTCCCAGTAAGAACAAAGACAGATAAAGAGTTCTGTTGAACAGGATTATTGAAGTTAACATATTTGCATGAACCAAGACTTTATGTGTGATATTAGTGATTAATGAACAGTCAGCTAATAAAGTTTTTTACCTACAACCGCGGGGGTCTATATGACTGTCCAGCAGTAAATGTAGTACTGCTTTTACAGAGACAGAATAATAAACACTGGTAAATATGGGTGAGGCACACAGCAGATTCAGGAGAAAAACTGACTTGCAGGAGCAATTCTGGTGTAATCTGTCATAAATTTCTTAGCACTGTAAAGCATGCCTAGTTTCTGGTGTGCTTTTTTGAACGACTGCCATGAAATGACAATTAGATCGTAGGTTCTAATTTTAGGATTGCAGATTCAGAAGAGGGGAAATATACAGCTAAAAATATTACAAAGTTATGCTCTTTCCCAGTATATCATTTATCTGAAATGTTGGTAAGTGGATTGTTGATACTAAACAATTGATATGCCTCCTATTCTCTGAAACCCACGGTTTACAGCCTAGCAGTGACGTTGTTGCCTCACAACAGAGGTTCTCTTGTTCAGTTCAGGGCTGGGTGCCTTCTGTATGGGTTGCATGTCCTCCCCGCGGTGGTGTGGCCTCCGAAGACGTAATGCGTCAATGGGTGCTGCCTTCGCTGAAGTTTGGGCATTGGGCTGGCAACTCTGCACCATAAAAAAATCTACTGCCAAGCATTAGCGGACCGGAGTTCCACTGTGGCGGCCCCTAACTGGGAAAAGCCGAAAAGACAAACAACAAATCTCCCTGTTATTCTACACACATAATACAACATGGTGATTCAAAATGAGATATTTGTGTTTAATTCCAGAACGTGGTTGGGTTGTATATTTCTGGAATGCAGTTAAATGCATCATTTTAACTGCAGGGAACTTAATTCAGGGTAACATAACGCACACATAATTTCAGAATAAGATAGAAGTACACAAACTCAGAATAATAATGTAAATCATGCACTTTTAAAATGTGCCTATGAAAGAAGGAATAGACACTTAGAATATGGTGAAGCTTTACTTCAGGAACAAATATTTCTGAAATTTGATTAAAAAAAACGTAGCATATATTCACATAACAGTTTTAGATACAGTTTTAGAATGTTTCTAGAATGCAACATTTTGCAATGCAGTAGTATGGTTGTATATAATTTTGGGAATATGTATGCAAATTCAAATATGGGAATATGAGGTGAGGATGAGAACTCATTTTTAAATTATGAAGTCTTATCAGAGTGAGTTTAAATTGCCTGTCTGACATGCTTACTGCTTATTTGATTAGTTGCTTGTACTTGTGAGCACTGCACAATTTGGGTGACATTCATAGTCATTGCTCTTAGGACTGAAATTCAGATGAGAAATGGTGTAGAACATCTTAGGCCAATGAGTCCTCCTCCCGCTTATCTGTAATTCATTGCAATTTCTTGATGAGATTCAGTGCCATGCACAGAAAAGTTATAAAATGCAAAATTGCTGATTGTTTCTTCCAGCCAAACCATTTCTCTTTGTGAGCTGCTTGTCTTGGCCAAGCCAAAACCACTTGCACACAGTGGAGTTCACAGGTCCAGGGGTGCTCACTGGCCCATTGTTGCTCATCGACCCAGTGGTGCTCGCCAGTCCATTGTTGTCCATCAGCCCAGTGGTGCTTACCATCCAAGTGGTAAGCACCAGCCAAGAAAGTAAAGGTACAGGCAAACAACAAACCATTATAACTTTGATAACCAAGAAATTCTAAGTAGCTTTAGAGTGGACAGGGATAGTCTTACGGTTTAGAGAATTTGTATGGCCCACAGACAGGAATTGGGTGGATGAGTGGCCTCTCTATACCTCTGGAAACAAAGGTATGTACAGCCCTCATGATATGTGCCAATGGGACCTTCCAGAGACAGACCGGGAACATGTTTGGTATTTCTCAGGTTTCTGCCTTGATCTTCAGCAGTTCCTTGATGTACTCTAGGCATGTAAGGATCAGTATATTTACCTACCAGTGTCACTGCAGGTGTACAGGATGTCGCATTTCTCTGAGGTAGATGATGTGATAGATTGCACCCATGCTGTCATTAGAGCCCCATCAGGACCACAGGGGGCTAGTACTGATATAGGAAGGGCTACTATTCCATGAACTGCCAGGTAATGTGTGTGTGATGTATTCTCATATCTGGCACAAAGCTCACTCTGCCACCTCTTTCTGTACGATAGGATGCCCCATGGTCACCTTGTTGGTAAATGAACATTTTTAGAATAATTATGTAATTAGCTGTACTTTGGAAAATGTATTGCTTAGATGTAAACCACCGTTACCTTGTTGTGTCTCTCGTCCTTTCCTTTTCTTGTGTTTCCCAGGTGATGCGGGCTACCCACTTTAGTCTTGGCTGATGACACCTATGTGTAACCCTACGGGAACTGCCAAAAGGTCCAACACCTCCCTGTCCCAGACACAGATTATCATCAAGTGAGTGTTTGGCCTTCTGAAAGCCTATTTTCGTTGCCTGGATGAGACTGGAAGTGACTTTCAGTATGGCCCTGCTACTGCATACAGGATGTTTACCTTGCAATGCATTTTGCACAACATGATCATGCAAAGGGCTAGTGGTGAATTGCCCCATGATGTCAGCGCAATTCTCAGTATAAGTTCTTTCATGACTGATGATAATGTTGGTGGCCAACCGGCAACAGTAGTAAGGAACCTCATGTGCAGTATATGGTTCCACACATTCATTGTCTAGTCCACAACTATGGACTATGGCATTCAAGTTAGTGTTACCCTTTATTATGCAAAACACAGACAGTACAGCTGATGCATGCAGTGCTATGTGTGGGCTATGCTGTATGGTGCAAGGCCTACTGTCACTTTACATCAGACAGTCTCTCTTACCTTTATTTTATTTTTTATTTTATTTTTGTTTGTAGTGTATGACAGAAGAATACCAAAGAAGCTGAAAAGTAAGGTGTACAAAACAGTGGGTACCTTGGGACTACTGTATGGTACAAGCAGCCGGGAAGGTGAAGCAGTTGAAGAAGCTAGAAGTGATTGAGATGAAGTGCCTGAGACAGATGTTGGGATACACACTGTGGAGAGACAAAGAAAACAAGACAAAAAACTAGAAGCAGAAGTAACTCCAAATGAAAAGGTCCAAAGAGAACAGATTCACGTTGGATTTAGAGCACATGTATAAAAAGCAGAAGAGAATCTGGTGAAGAAGAAGATTTGGGACAGACATGAAGAAAGGCCAGAGAAATGAGGGCATCAACAAAGAAATTGGATGGACTGTGTGTGAAGAAGATCTGTGACAGTTTTGGCGCAGTGTTGAAGGCAAGATGTGGGTTGAATAGAGACAGCGATAGCGAACACTTGACACAACACTCTGACTACATGAAGCAGGAATGTGGCGCTGAATAGAGACAGCGATGGCGACACTTGATACAACACTCTGACTACATGTGAAAATGGAGAAAAGGGGTTGATGATATATATAGAAAGTCATGCTTGTTGGTCATTGACACCTTGCACCTGAATAGATTGTAAGTATATAAAATGTGGGATAGGTCATTTTGTACTTTACTGATGCATGTGCTTCTTTTAAGGACTGCAGTGAAATCTGATGTACTGCTTCTGCGCCGGAATGTTAATTTTTTGATAACAGCCCTTGGAGGACTTGATTGAGAATCCTGAAGAGATATGTATGTTTCTGTGTGTGTTTACTATATTCCATCTTACAGGATATGTGATATGCCCCCCCTTCACTGGAGAGGAAAGCCTTACAACATTTCTGATGGAATATTCTAGTGATTCTAACCATTTTCTGATAAATTCATCTAAGGTACTACAAACAGAGTACTGAACTATCAAAGATACCAATCCTTGTGTCATCAGAAGTAGTAGCAATGATCATTTGTGCGGTGCTGAGTGTGATTGTCTTTCAACGCAGCTGAATAGTATAATATCAATTCCCAATTGCTGATAACACCTGCCTGCTTCTTTTGGGTTATGTTTCCCCAATTCTTTAGCCTTTCCCAAGAATCACAATGTGCAATCTACTATGCCCATGTCAGGACCATCCCTGTCCTTATCACCACTGTTTCTACTTGAGTCTAGTAGGTCTGACTAGTTTGTCATGACAGCTATGGTTGTTGTGTGCCACAAACTGCACCTTGTATAACAGGAAAAGCATTATCCCTACTCTTCAACAGTTACCCTGCAAATCCTCATGTATACTTCTAGTACTCTGACCATCGCAGCTGATGCTCTGCAATGTCCTGGCATCCATTCACTGGGCAATGATACTTTGAGCATCTGGAACTGAATAGCTGTGGCATCGTATGCATGCAACTTACTCTTTTCACAGAGTTTCACAGTGGACACTGCACCATCTTTCTGAAGGTGTTCCTGTGGTTTTGAATTACTGGTGTTGAGTTACATATGGGGTCCCTCGGTACCTCTTGTATTCTTAATATCCTCACCTACTTGACTCTGTTAGCCTGTGTTGGTTCCTGAAATTATGTACCTGCTGTGGGCTGTGCTGATTCTGCCATTACACTTGGCCTTTGTATTTTGTCCTCATGTTGTTTCATAAACATAACTGTTGTGTAGTGCATGTAGCACATTGATTACACTCTGGGGTTGGGAGGGTGGCCTAATGGTTAAGGTGTTTGCCTTACAAACACAAGGTGCAGGGTTTGAGTCTCACAAGGGATAATTGGCTGACTTGGAAATGGCTCGCAGGCAGATAGCTTAGTACTAATCTATGAATCCTATGAATCTGATATTCAAAAAAAGATAAAATAGCTAAATTCTGCGGTGGTGCTATGGGCTAGAGCTGTAACAAATATAAAGCATCCTGTAGTTGTTGAGCCAGAGCCTCTAATAAGTGATAAATCCACCATTGCTGACCAGCAAACAACAGCAGCAGAATTAAAGATTTGTTTTCTGCCTGCTATCCGTGTTAATAATAATCTCTTCTTCTATAAACTTAGAAAGTTACTAAAAATAACAGGATGTATGTTCACCTGCTTTTTGTCTGGAAGGCGCAGATGTGTATTACTATTAATTGACTTTAAAGTCTGTAGTTGTCTGAAAAGCATGGATGTTATAAGAAACAGAACAAAAAGAGATAAAAATCTGGTTGTTCTGCAAAATCTAGATGGTGTGGAGCCTTGGCAAAGAGAGTATAAACATAAGGGGATGGTTTGTTACTGTCTTTCTGACAGCACTTGCTAAGTGCCTTACGACTGGCTGGCAAAGCACAGTGTTTTTTTCTTTTTATGTAAACTATTGGTACATGGGTAGATAAAGCTCCATGCTACAAAGGAGTGCAATCAGGTCTCCAATAATAACAGTGAATTCGTATTCTCAATATGGATGCCTCTGGCCGGGTCACAGAGAGTCCCTTGTTTAGGTGACATTCCTGAGCCCACCACAAAAATTCCTTTTGAATGCAAGGTATTATTTGAATGACAGTGTCCAAATCCTGGCAGTGCTGTGTCCATAGATTTTTGAGATACCATTGTAGCTTCCTCATATGCAGTTTGGCATTGGGAAGCACCAGAATACAAGATGCCATGAACCCTAAGGCTTGAAGGACTGTCCTTGCAGTCAGCCCGGACTGAAGAGATAATTGATGGAAGTAACTGGAAAGATTCTTTTGTTTGTCCGGGGTTAGAAAGGCCATCTGGGCTGCTGTATTCAGTCTCACACCCAGAAAGCACATGTCTTGAGAGGGTACTAGACTGGACTTTATTTCGTTCACAGAATACCCTAGGCATCTTAGCACTGCTATGACATATTCCAAATGCTGTAGAAGGTCTTCCTTTTCTTGAGCCAGAATCAGGCAGTCGTCCAAGTAAGGATAGATTTGAATTCCTTTTAGCCTGAAGTAAGCTATCACTGGAGCCAAAACCTTTGTGAATACTCTGGGCAGTAGATAAGCCAAAGGGCAATGCAGAGAACTGATAATGAGAATTTCCAGCTCGAAAAACGCAGATACTTTCTGCAACTTAGTCTTATAGGCACATGAAGGTAAGCTTCCTTGAGATCTAAAGTTACCATCCAGTGATCTTTGCCCAGTAGAGGTAAAAGCTGTTGTAACGCCAACATTTTGAACTTTGGAATGTCCAGATAAGTGTTGAGGATAGATAAATCCAAAATTGGTCTCCACGTGTTCCCCTTCTTTGGTACTAGGAACAGGCGAGAATAAAATCCTAGGCCCCTTTCTGGCACAGGAACTGACTGAATGGCTCCTATTTGGAGTAACAGAGAAATTTGTTTGCGAGCCTCTGTTCTTTGTAGAGGAGGAATGTCTGGCATGCCTTTGAAAGGAGGCAAGGTATGGAAATAAAACCTGTAGCCGTGGTGAATGATATCCAGAACCCATTTGTCTTGGGTAATTAAATCCCAATTTTCTTTGAAAAGAGACAGTCTTCCTCCTAGAGGTGCCACCAGGCGAGAAGGTACTGGCAGCTGAAAAGGCAGGTCATTGGGTCTGCTTACGAAGGACTGACCCCTGCCCTCACCAGAAGTCTGAGCAGGTGAACTCCCTGTCCTAGGCCTAAAAAAACCTTGGGCTCTGCCCCTACCACGTCTAGACCTACCCCTAGACTGGGAATCATAAGCAGGATAAGTCCACCCCTTAGTAGGCCAATTTCTACTAAACTTCGGAGGCTGCACCTGCAAAAAGTCCTTAACAGTTTGCATAGACTTAGCCTTGTCCTCCATTTTCTTTAAAACTGCTTCCACAGGCGAACCAAACAACACATCCGACTGTAAAGGAGCATCCAAAATCCTTGTCTTAACATGCTCAGCTAAGTTCTGATCTCTCAATCAGGCGTGCCTACGAAGAACAGAACCAGTGGCAGCCACCCTGGAGGAGGCCTGCACAGCATCAAAACCACATTGCAAGGAATGTTTACCCACTTGTTCAGACACATGAACTAAATCCTGCAACTCTTTACACTCAATACCTTCCGCCAGAGCATCCACCTTAGATTTCAACTGTGAAAGAAGATAATTCTGATATTTTAACATGTGAAACTGACAATTCAACGCCCTCATGGCTAAAGTGGAAGAAGTATACACTTTCTTTCCCCATCTATCCAAAGCCCTTGCCTCTTTATCAGGAGGGACAGGATTTTTAACAACTGAGGCCTTCACACCTTTAGGCCCCTGAGAGACAGTTTCGGGTCTGCCCTAGGACTCTTAAAAGATACTTATGAGCTTCAGGCACCCTATAATACCTATCCGGTTTAACTGGGGCAGGAGGCAAAGAATCAGGATGCAAGGAAGCCTCTGCAAAAACATCTTCCACCACATTCAAAACAGGAGGTATAGCTAAAGGCCTATGCTGGGGTAAAAACAAGAATTCCCTAAGCCTTTTCCTGGAATCAGAGAAATCTTGACCTTCCCATTTAAAATGCTCCCTCATGGAATGCAGAGTCCCTGAAAATGAAAAATCCTCAGGAGGAGAAGCTGAAGGAGTAGAATCATCCACATCAGAATCAGAATAAGGAGGGTACTCCTGCAAGTCTTCAGCCAAGACTCAGAAGCCTCGAGCATTGCTCAAAACTCTCAAACTCAGGTTCCACCCTAGGCCTCTTATCAGGAGGGGGCATAGAACCCCTTATCATAGTAATCAAATCCTCTGCCATTTTAAGCATATGTTTCTTAGGCAAAGACCTGAAGCACTAGGAGAAATCCCCACTGAAGCAAAACTTGGCCTGCCCCTCAAAGAAGCCTTGGAAACAGAAGGGGAGGCTCTAACCACCTTAGGAAGAGAGGGAAGAACAGCCACCTGAGAAGCCCCTCAGCCTGGCCTACTTCCTGAGAGGATACATCCTGTAACAGTAAAGTCTCTCCCTGAGACTCCAAAGAAACACCTGGCAAAACCTCCGGCTCCACTGAGCCCTCTAAAGAACCGGCGTCTGGGACTGTCGGTTCTTCCACTCTAGGCTTTGCTGCTTTGTCCTTGCGCTTTTTGCGAAGCGGCCGGAGCATCCGACGGCATTTTATAATTACAACGCTTCCCAAACACTAACCTGGCACAGTCTAACCTTCTCTTAATAGTGTGTTTGTTAAATCTAGCACAAGAGCGGCATCCACCAACGACGTGCCCAGGCCCTAAACAAGGTATACACAAAGTATGATAATCCCTATGAGGTATCTGTTTCCCACAAGAAATACAGTTATTCACTTTTTCTGACATCCGTTAAATACTGAGGCAAGAAAACCAAAATATTCCCAACGGGTACTTAGCCAACTTTGATTCGGTCTGAAACTCTGGCTTCAGAAACTTTCAGAACGCCAACCTGCACTCGCAAAATTGCTTCTGCATCGGACCATGCGGCAAAAGACTGAGGATATGACGCCGGGTCATGCGCATTAGTACCCTGACGTACTGACGTCAGTCTAATGCGCCGTGACCGACGTCAGCCATATACTTTGGTATTCGGGCCGACTGGACAGCGGACTACCCAATAGTTAGGACTGCAGCAATGTGGAATGAAGAACATCAGTGGTGCAACCAGGACTACTGTATGGTACAGAAACTTGGCCAGTGAAGGTAGAGCAGTTGAAGAAGCTAGAAGTGATGGAGATGAAGTGCCTGAGACAGATGTTAGGATGCACACTGTGGGAGAGACAAAGAAAACAAGACAAAAGAGCAGAAGCAGAAGTAGCTCCCAATGCAGAAAAGGTCAAAGAGAACAGATTATGGTGGTTCGAGCACATGTGCAGAAAAGCAGAAGAGAATCTGGTGAAGAAGATTTGGGACAGACATGAAGAAGGCCAGAGGAAATGAGGGCATCCAGCAAAGAGGTGGATGGACTGTGTGTGAGAGAAGATCTGTGACAGTTTGGCACGAGTGTTGAAGAAGGCAGGAATGTGGCGTTGAATAGAGACAGCGATAGCGACACTTGACACAACACTCTGACTACATGTAGAAGCAGGAATGTGGCATTGAATAGAGACAACGATAGTGACACTTGACACAACACTCTGACTACATGTAGAAGCAGGAATGTGGCACTGAATAGAGACAGCCATAGCGACACTTGATACAACACTCTGACTACATGTAGAAAATGGAGAAAAGGGGGTTGATGATGACCATATAGAGAAAGTCATGCTTGACAGGTCATTGACACCTTTGCACTGAATGGCGTTGTAAGTATATAAAATGTGGGATAGGTCATTTTGTACTTTACTGATGCATGTGCTTCTTTTAAGGACTGCAGTGAAATCTGATGTACTGCTTCTGCTGGAATGTTATTTTGATAACAGCCCTTGGAGGACTTGATTGAGAATCCTGAAGAGATATGTGTATTTTACTGTGTATTGTTGCTATATTCCATCTTGCAGGATATGTGATATGCCCCCCTTCACTGGAGAGGAAAACTGTACAACATTTCTGATGGAATATTCTAATGATTCTGTACATTTTTTCTGATAAATTCATCTAAGGTACTACAAACCAGAGTACTTCAGGCTATCAAAGATACCAATCCTTGTGTCATCAGAAGTAGTAGCAATGATCATTTGTGCAGTGCTGAGTGTGAAGTTGTCTTTCAACACATGCAGCTGAATAGGCCCTTAATACTGTCAGATTCCCAATTGCTGATAACACCTGCCTGCCTTCTTTTGGGTTATGTTTCCCCAATTCTTCCAGCCCTTTCCCAAGAATCACAATGTGCAATCTACTATGCCCCACATGTCAGGACCATCCCCTGTCCTTATCCACCACTGTTTCCTACTTGAGTCTGGTAGGTCCTGACTAGTTTTGTCATGAAGGCAGCTATGGTTGTTGTCTGTGCCACCAAACTGCACATGTGTAACCATGACATTATCCCTACTCTTTAACAGTTACCCTACTGCTGGAAATCCTCATGTATACCTTCTAGTACTCTGACCATCTGTAGCTGATGCTCTGCAATGTGTCCTGGCACATCCGATGCTGGGCAGCCAATGCTTTTTGAGCATCTGGAACTAGATAGCTGTGGCATATGTCTATGCTTGGCACCTCTTTTCACAGGTTTCACAGTGGACACTGCACCATCTTCCTGAAGGTGTTCCTGTAGTTTTGGAATTACTGGTGTTGAGTTACATGTGGTCCCTCCCGGTACCTCTTATGATGTAATATCCTCATCTACTTGACTCTGTTAGCCTGTGTTAGTTCCTGAGAATTATGTACCTGCTGTGGGCTGTGCGATTCTGCCATTACACTTGGCAACTGTGTCCCACTGTCCTCATGTTGTTTCATAAACATAACTGTTGTGTAGTGCATGTAGCACATTGATTACACTCTGATATTCAAAAAAAAAAGATAAATCAGCTAAGTGCTACAGTGGTGCTAGACTCGACCTAATATAAAGCATCCCCTGCTTAAGTTGTTAAGGCCAGGTACCACAATAAGTAGTAAAGTCCACCAGTACTGACCAGCAAAAAACAGCAGCAGAATTAAAGATTTGTTTCTGCCTGCTGTCCATTGGTAATGTGTCCTAACTTCCTTCTATAAACTTAGAAAGTTACTAAAATAACAGGATGTATGTTCACCTGCTTTTTGTCTGAAGGATACAGATGTGTATTACTATTAATTGACTTCAAGTCTCTGTGATTTGTCTGAAAAAGCATGGACGTTATAAGAAACAGAACAAAAAAAGAGATAAAAATCTGGACATTCTGCAAAAATCTAGATAGTGTGGAGGCATGGCAAAGAGAGTATAAACATAAGGGATGGTTTGTTACACTGTCTTTCTGACAGCACTTGCTAAGTGCCTTACGGCTTTGAAAGCTGGCAAAGCACAGTGTTTTTTTTTCTTTTTTATGTAACTATTAGTACATGGAGTAGATAAAGCTCCATGCACTACAAAGAATTATGATCGGGTCTCCAATCATAACAGTGAATTACGTATTCTCAATATGGATGCCAAGTTTCATCTCTCAAGCTTTGTGCTCGTGGTGAATTTCTTGGTATCCATGTCTCAAACACACAATAAATTGGTTATGATCAGAAATCCCATCATAATCCTCTATGTTATCAACAACCATTATGCTGTTAACATCTTCCAGCTATGCTGTCAAAGTGAAGCTGCTCATTTCTGCTGCTGACCCTATGAAAGAGTAATTGTTACCGAGACCTTGGAGAACAAAAATGAATTTTGTATAATTAGGTGTGGAGTACACTTACCATGCACACTCTCGCCACATTCCTGAGGGTTAGAAATGAAGGGTTCCCCTGTTGATAAGAAATGTCATGGGTTATATGCACCTAGTTATCCTTCACAGTAATCTTTCTGACTGAATGACTGTGGGTACTGCTGTGGGTGGTAATTGCCAGTGTCCACACCATCTGTGATTATGCCGGTTGCATTCTCACTGGTGTCATAATTATCTCCCCTTATGGAGAAAAGACGTTCCTCATCTAGTTTTAAATGGATCAGTGTAGGATGTTCCCCACCTGGGCTGGTATGTGCAACTGCAATATGCCTAGCCTTTGCTCTGGTAAGTCCAACCATGTCCTTTGCCCTTTTCCTGCATTGCATTTCAGTATATGAAAAATTCATAATATTTATTTCATCATAATCGGGACTGCATTTCTATTTAGTTGTTTGTATAATAATTAGAATATGGCAGAAATGGGCTTTTTTCTGTCAAGATGCCATACTTGCTAAAAGTGTTTGTTTATACACACGTACACACACACACAAGTGTTTGTTTATACACACGTACACACACACACACACATATATATATATATATATATATATATATATATATATATATATACACACACACATATATATATATATATATATATATATATACACACATACATACATATACATATATATATATATATATATATATATATATATATATATATATATATACACATATATATATATATCTTTGTTTACTGGAATAGTGTGCTGATTTCACTGTGCCATATACAGGCACAGTCTGGGTACGTATATCACAATGTAACAAGGAGATAATGCTATATATGGTGTGATACACATACATATATTTACAAACATTACAGGTATATACACAAACTTTACACATGACAAACAGAAAGGCACAGTACAAGAAAAAGTGGACAGGAGAGTGAGTAATGCATAGTCGTCACTTTGGATTCTGTTTGAGACTTTTGCTTCAAACTAGCTTAATTAGGAGAGTAGGAAAAGAACAGAAAGGTAAGAAAATGAGATGGGTTAAGGGAGATTAAGAAATGAGTAAGGATGTTAATGGATATGCCAGAATTAATAAATGCAGGCAAAGCAATAAAGAGAGACAGGAAATGTAACTAGGAGTTTTCTTCAGTTCATTTCAATTCTAAATTCTGTGTATCTCTTTGGAAGGTTGGTAATGATTCCCAAATTTTATGGACCAGTGTGGAAAAAACATGATTGTTGAAAGTGTGCCCAGCTCGGGGGTTAATTGTCAGAGATGTTTTAGGATGTATCACAAGGTTTCAGGAAAAGGCTTCTGTGTTAGAGGTGAGAATGGGTCACAACTATGAATTTTATTGAGAGGGGAAGGCAGGAGAAGGTCAGATCTTTACTCGCTAGACAGACACAGGTAATTACAAACTCATAAACCTGACCAGCCTCATATGCAAGGCAATGGAAGGGATCATTATGGAATTAATAAATGAGGATATAGAATGAAAGATCATTATGGAATTAATAAATGAGGACATAGGATGGAAAGGATCATTGTGGAATTAATAAATGAGGACAGAGGATGGAAAGGATCATTGTGGAATTAATAAATGAGGACAGAGGATGGAAAGGATCATTATGGAATTAATAAATGAGGACATAGAATGGAAAGGATCATTGTGGAATTAATAAATGAGGACATAGGATGGAAAGGATAATTGTGGAATTAATAAATGAGGATATATGATGGAAAGGATCATTGTGGAATTAATAAATGAGGACATAGGATGGAAAGGGTCATTGTGGAATTAATAAATGAGGACAGAGGATGGAAAGGATCATTGTGGAATTAATAAATGAGGACAGAGGTGGAAAGGATCATTGTGGAATTAATAAATGAGGACAGATGATGGAAAGGATCATTGTGAAATTAATAAATGAGGACATAGGTAAACTACAAAATCTTGACCCAAGCCAGTTTGGATTTGTCAAGGGCAGATCCTACCTACATAACCTGGTTTTCTTCTTTCACAAGGTTACTGAAGCAATGGTTGTGGGCAAATAAGTACACACCACATATCTAGACCTCCTAAAGGCATTTAATACCATCCCACACTCATGTGTCATAGTTAAACTCATCCAGCTAAATTGTACATACCTGTGTAATTCATTGGATAGCAAATTGGCTCAAAAACAGAACCCAGGAAATAAGGATGGGTGACTCTACCTCCTCCAAACGACCTGTAACTAGTGTTGCACCTCAGGGTTCAGTCCTTGGGTCACTCCTCTTTGCCTTTACTTCTCAGAGATCAAAACAATTGTTAAGGTTTTATGACTGATCAAGTTTGCTGATGTAAACTTGGTGCCATCTTAAACTCCCCAGAGAACACTGAAATCTTCCAAGAGGCCTTTCCAAAGCCAATAACTGGTGTCAAAACCATGGACTTAAACTAAATAGGAAAAACATACAACAGCATGACTTATCTTGCAGCCACATTCCTGAAAGTTTATCCCATAGTCAGGGATCTGGGAATCAGTGTTGACAATGATCTGTCCTTTGATCACCATATAGCCACTACTGTGAGGAAGTCCATTTTCATCGCATGACTTATTTATTAAAGGGTATGTCTTCCATATCTAGGAATGCAATCATTACAGTGTACTCAGCTCTCATCAGGCTGATCACCAAATATAATGTGCTACATTCCTGTCCAAATACTTGTCATAAGTGGAGTGACCACAATGCTTTCCTCACTAAAAAAATGAAGAGTCTAATTCACCCCCCCAAAAAATGCAGACCATCTCAAAGCCTTGTCGCTCTTCTCCATTTCATACAGGCTACTAAGAGGTACCCTCTGCTTTTTATATACAGCCTCAACAGATCCCTGTCCTGTTAGGTCTGTTACACATTTGTAAGTTCAGTGGTAGCATGAATACCAACTCAGAAACTTAAAGCTATTTTGCAACATAAACAGAACATGTTGGAGGGACAGGTATATATCTTAAAGAATACCTCTGCTATGGAACTGTCTCCACTCAACATGCAGCAAAGTACTTTGTTCTTCTGTTCAAACATAATTTATATGAATGGAGGGAAACTGCACATTCACCCTTGGTTTGGCACTCATATATCCCTCATGGACAGGGTCATATCCTTGTTCTGCCCACCTCTAGGTTACTGGTACCCAAAATATAAGGAATAAAAATGACCATGGGAATGTAAGGCTTCTTGAGATCCTCACAGATCAATAGCCTAGCAAGTACCCAAGAACCTTTGAACATCAGACATAGCTGTGCAGTGGTGTACTTAGTGAGACAAGTTTGTGATGAAGCAGCATATTTTATTAAAGACAGCTTGTAAGGTGGTTGTACTATTCTTTGATGCAATGGCAATGATGGGAAGTCCTTGGCTTATAGCTACCCTTGCTAGAGCTGTCACATAAGCAGATACTTTTCTGGCCCAGAAAAGATGTGATTTAATTTTCTTTTATTTTTTCTTTGTGGTTCTGGGAATTAAGAGCTAACTAAGTCAAGCCAGATTCCACAGTATTTGAATGAGGTGGTTGTTTTTCAGGGGAATTCATAGGTTGGTACTAGGCAATCATCCTGAGGGCCTATACAAGCCTAGCCATAACAATTCCCTAGCTATTTCTTCCCACAATATTTACTTCCCTGTACCCTGTCTCGCAGGGCGACTGACATGATCCCCGGGGTGAATTTCCTATCTCCCATCCAATCGTCAAGGTTCCTTTTGAAGAGGGCCAAAGAGGCGCTCTGCTTAACATGTATGGGCAGTCTATTCCAGAGTCTGGAGAGTCTCTGGGTCAGGAACCTATCCCTCTAGCATGTTTTGTTCATTGTGAAGACAAGGTTTAGATCCCTGCAGCGTGTGGCTCTGAGAGATTGGAATTTCTTTAAGTGTAGCATGTCCATCATCTCTGGGTTTTACATGGCCTTTTATGTTAAGCAGAGATCGCCTCTGAGTAGACAATATGCGACAGAGTATAGCAGGAGTTTTTTTTTAGACAGTCAGCATAGGGCATCTGCTTTAGGCCTGTGATTCTTTTAGTGAGGCATTTCTGCGGCCTTTCCAGTTGTTGCAGATGTTTTGGGAGGTACATACCAAACAGGGAGTTGTATTCTATAATGGGTCTAATAAGGGATGAGTACAGTGGGACAATGACCTCCTTTTTTCTGGATGAAAAGGGTGTGCCACATAGAAGGCTTTCCTGACTGTTGTGGCGATGTGGTTATTGAAGGTGAGACCACTGTCCACCTGTGTCCCTAAGTCTCTTATCACACTTTTGGTGTTTAGTGTACTGCCACCTATGTGGTAATTCACGGGTACATGTTTCTTCCCATAGGGGATAACTATATATTTCTTGGCATTGAGCTTGAGCCCATGGTTCTGGCACTAAGCATCTGTTTCTGTAAGGCCCTTTTGTAGAATATCCACATCATTTGGGGATTCAATAATGGCTCTCAGTTTGCAGTCATCTGTGAACTTTGTTAGCGAGAGTCCCTTAGTGTTGGCCTGTACTTCAGAGAAGTAGATGCCAAACAAGAGTGGTCCCAGGACTGAACCTTGAGGTACTCTACTTGTCACTTGTCTGAAGCTGGATTTGGAGTCGGCTACTTTTATAGTGTGGGTTCTTTCAGTAAGCCAGTTGGAAAACCCATCGAGTGATGTAGGGATTAATGCCTAGCTTAGTAATTTTATCTATGATTCCAAAGTGGGGGATGGCGTGGAAGGCCTTGGCGAGGTCCAGATAGGCTGTGCGGACTGCCTTACCCTCGTCCACAGCTCTGGAGACTGATTTGAAGAAGTCAGTCAGATTCAGGAGACCAGATTGGCTCTTCACGAACCCAAACTGGGTGGGGTCCAGTGTTTGAAGGTTGCCAATGTCTTTGTTTATAAGTTCCATGATAATACGTTCCATGGCCTTGCAGATCAGGCTCGTCAGACTAATGGGTGGTAGTTCCCAGGATCCGGTGTGGATCCCCCTTGTGGATAGGGATAACTGTAGCTGTGCGCCACTCAGTGTTTGTTTATATCTGTGATCTGATGTGTCTTATGAGCTTTGATGAACCTTTGATGTGTGCTAAATAGCACTAATTTTGTTTTAAAGAGATTTAATAAAAGCTTGGCCCATAAAAGCCATTGTTTGAATGAATACAGGTAATTTTGGAATTGAGTTTATATCCAATTTTCAGAAGAGGCCCGGGAAAACATCTCCACACCAGTTTCATAAGCACAAATGAAAAAACAAAGTAGAACTTGCATACCCATTGTAAATACATACCATTCGTAAATGTTAAGTCAGACATATTCAATACCACAAACTCTATACAACAGATTGTGAAGAAAAATGGCTGAAATTACAGGAGAAACAGATCTTGAGACAATATCTACAGTAAAGGCAGCAAAAAAAAAAAAAGAAAGAAGAAATGTAGAATTTTGATTTGACAGTTACTCGTTTGGTCCACATACTGTAGCAACAGCTATAATGCATGATCCAGTACACAGCAGGAGTCAGGATACTATATAATTAATACAGAAAATATTGGTATCCGGCTGTAAGAATACTAAAAGTGAAATGTTGTAACAGGAAAGGGCTGCAGGAGATAAACCTCTGATGATCCATGCATCCCGAGGTTAGTGTTTGCCCAAGTATTACATTATTTGCTGTTAGAAGCGTCTGCGCTAATGAACAGATGATTCACAAGTGACCTTAGTAGGAAATAGCTTTAGTAATAAAAAGAGTAGGATACACTGCTTAGAAGTGAGAAAGTGATGCACAAATCCACACTGTGGTGAGAGGCAGGCACAGATTTTAACACAGGAAAGACACTGTTTTTGGACTGTAGTACAAAGCTGTAATGAAAAACAACTTGAGAGTCTGGAATCCTGGTAGTAATGTATGCCTTTTGAAATGCATTAGAGACCCACATCATAATAATGTGATTTGTATAAAATGTACATCTGTAAATCACGGTAGAACTGTGTAACTCTGAAACATCCTAGTTATCAGAATAAACTGTTGGGTTTGCACTGTTCCATTCCTTAACTGTTATTCTGTCTTTGAAATCCTCAAAGTGAGACTCTTGTTACATTCTGCCACAAAGTGTAAGCCTGTGTGGTCAGACCAACATTATACTATGCCATTGTGTCTTCATAATATACTGACACAATAAATTCTAGGATAATTACACTGTACTTTATTCTAGGATTATACATCCTCACAACATCCTGAAATTGTATACTACATGTTGTTCAGTAACTCCAAACTTCACTTCACTTCAAAAGCAGTTTGTGTTGTACTGTAAGGGAGAATACTGCACTGCAGAGGGACACTGTGGAGACGTCTGCCACATTAAACCCTGTGCCCATTTTTGTTATAAATAAAATAGTGTGTAAACAAGTTACAAATGGCTACAAACAAGCTAGGGTATAGCCTTGTGCTAGGGCACAGTGGCACGTCTGTATATCTCCAGGGTAAATGCCACTGTTATCTTCAGATTGTCATATCTTCAAACCATTTCTCTTCATTCAGAATTCTATTCCCCAACACCTGAATAGTTGTACTAGCATCTGCAAGCCATACACATAGTTTTGTGACACTGTTCACCTCCCACCTCTATTCTTCTGATATAAACAATATGATGTAATATATATTATTATCTACAAACCTGCTTTATACCCCAGCTCTTAACTACAGTATTAACATTTTGTGCCCTAACTAGTTCTTCCCCTTACCTCCATTTCTTTGAATTTCTAAGCAATAATAGTATGATCTATTATCTATCGGACAAACCCACTAATACACCTCTCCAAATCCTCAATGTTCAACATCTACTTATGAATATGTATCTTTTATACTGTAATAGTTGTCCCTATTTTCATTTGAATGTAATATAAATAGCAAATGTACATGTAATTGTTAATGTATATTATTTAATGTCTGTCCATATATATTACTGAATATCTGTTTAAAAATGTTTCCAATATATTGGCGCTTTGCTTCCCAGGCCTCCACTGAAAGAGGCTTTTGACTAAACTCAGACAAACCCAATATGCTAAAGCAAAGTAAAAGAAATAGGGTAAGGTTACAAGCCCCAGTTATTACATAATTTCATTGTATTTTGCTTTGGAGATAGATGGACTGCACAACAATGGCCATGACTTAGAAAAACATCAAAAGATATTAAACATTTATACACATAGTTCATTTAAAAGCAAACACAATCCCATTAAGATAATAGCACACACATTAATCAGTTTGCCTAACAAGTAGCATGCTTAATGTAAATCTATCAAAACAAATTCTAAAAATAAATAATCATACCACTGACTTGGCAGTATTTATCATTTCAACGTGGCAGGGTGGTGAATCTAATTGCATTGCTGACCCACATCTCTTGGTTCTTTGGTTCAGTTCTCGATTGAGGTATCTTCTGTTTGGAGCCTGATGTCCTCCTTGTTTCTGCAAAGGGTTTTCAGCAAGTACTCCAGCTTCATCACGCATCCCAAAAGCATGTTCGTTTTTTGGGGGTTTTTTGCTATTTGCTAAACTGGGGGTTCTCTAAGTTGCTCATACATGTGCATGCAATGTGTGAGCGAGTGTAGGCATGACTGACCTGAGACATTTTGACAGCTCGTCAAGGATTAGCTCTCGGCCTTATTTCCACTGAATGCCAGGTTAGCCTGTAGGTCCCCCTGCAACCCTAAATAGGATAAAGCAGGTATCAAAAATTCATGAATAAATGACTGGTACTTATCATTGTCAATAGTAAATCTTTGCCAAAATTATATTGTTTGACTGAGGACTGAAATCAGCATATATGACAGCGGATTGAAATCAGGCATTTACAACATATGCATTTTAAGCAATTTAATGTGAAAATCAGATATTAATTTTGAAATGCACACTGTAACTAGTTCACAATACTACAGAAGGGGAGACCCAGATTGGCTGGGGGATGCCAGCTTCACTATAAAAATAATAAAACAATAATATTTCAAAGAGGAATCCTACAGGAATCTGTCCATAAACAAAGCAAGTATTAGGACCCTGCAGGAGTACTGCCTTACCTTGTGACTCTGTTTTAACATCATCTAAACTCGGATAGGTTTAGATGAAGGATGCTACCAGCTCTCATGCGGGAAATTTAAGTAGCAGAAGCTGGAGGATCAAGACAGATACAAATATGGATATATGCAGCACGGTTTGGAGAGTGTTCAGCTACTCCTTCCTTTAGAGGAAACAGAGAGGTGTGTGTGTGTGTGTGTTAAGGGCACTGTCTAGTTAAGCGGCAATGCTCAGAGTCAAACCCTGAACCTTAATAATTATGGGCAGGCAAATGCCTTAAACCTCCACACCAACAGCCGGTGTCTCCTTTAATTAATTAATTAATTAATTAATTAATTAATTAATTAATTAATTTGTTAATCACTGAGGATTACAGTCTGTCAATGTTATTTATGCCAGAGTTTCAAACCTGCACTGTTCAGTGTTAGTGGTGCATCAAAGTAGCACCCTTGCTTTTGGTGCAGAAGGCTGTGGGCTCTCTTCCCTCAACAGGTACATTGATTGTTGACACTACTATGCAGCATGGGAAAGCTGCACTCCTGAATGTGTCCTGCTTTGGACAAGATGTCTAGTAACTATGAACCTGTTGTTGGTTTGCCAGCCATTCCCTATTACAAAATTTACAGCACACAAATTTGTTTTGTTAAATTTGTTTTTCTTTCCTTTTTTTTTTTTTTTTGTTAATGTAACATAGGCAGTTTATTCTTCATGGGCAGCGGGTACTGAATTTGTAAATGAAACACTAAAATGCCAGCCGCAACCTCTTCATTAGTTACAGTTCTCTTTAAAATGGAATAATTCACATGACTTTTACACGAGCAGAGATTGTGCATATTGACTGGTATCAGTGGATTTTAATGGCAGAAGTTTGAGTGGCATTTTATGGTTGAAATGTTCTGAAATGGGTAAGTTTGTTATTATTGGTTCATATGCTTTGTTTCATTGCTTACTGGAAAAATGTTCAAAACTACAAATTTAAAACACTAACAAGTCGTGCTGTATTATACAAGGAGTATAATTTAATACAAGTTGAATGAAAGAACACAGGCATGTATGCATAGTCCTAAAAATGTGTGCAAACGGCCCAGGATTTGAAAACAGCCCAAAGGTAAACATTATCCACCACTTGCCAGATGCATTTTCTATGAATGTGGGTTTCAATGCAGTTTCAATGAATGTGAATTTCAAGGAAAGAGAAGTTTACTGTTGTTTGTGCTGTCTTTATTGTGACACTGCATTGTTGTGATTAGTAAATGGCTATCGGTGTTTGCGCTATAAAATCTGAAATAAAAGTTTTAAATTACATACAAATATCTGCAATCATTGTAGAGATAAAGAAGAAAACATTATGTACACTGACAAGTATGAACAGTGTTTATGGTAACTGGGGAGAAATAGCCAAGCAATGGGACACTGAAATCACTGGGGGTGGTCTGCAGGGGAGGGGGTACTGCTGCAGGGGGTCTGCAGAGAGGGGGTGGCTGTGGGGAGGCCTGATAAATTACCATGTCTAGGGCCCCATTTGACCATGATCCAGCTGTGCAGATGGGTGCAGTTTTCTAACAAAGATGAGTGATTTATATTTGTATATCCACTGTACTTACTTCAGAAGTGCATTATATTCTAAGAAAGACACGTGAGTTATATTTATGATTGTATTTTGTAAAAAAAATAAAATAAAATAAAACCTCAGAGGTGCTCATGTGCTGGCGTTTCATATTAATTTACATAAATTACTAATACGATAAGCAGTCTGTGAAGAAAATATGAGTAGGCTGACTTTATTGTACTTTAAACAGACCAATTATATTCAGCTGAGAAAAACTCTTTCTTTATACCCTGTTATTCCATCATCTGATCATAGCTTATGTTACTATCAGTAACAACCAACCCTTAATGGCATGCTCTGGTTGGTCTTCTAGGAAGGTTATATGGAAAGTGATGCATACGTAGATGACTGTAAATCTTTACCCAAATAATTTCTTTGTTCTGGGAAATTACTTTGCGGTTAATGGGCATATACAAAAGTAAACAAAGAAAGATATGATGGTGGTTCTTTATGAAACAGAACATTAGCTGTAAAGATTTACAAAACACCCAATAAAATGGCACTTTCATTACTGATGCATTCTTAATGATACTACAATAACAGCTAAGTGCACTCATGTTATTAAATTGTCACAGAGGCATCACAGAAGGTCAGATGTAATGCATTTCCTTACAAAGCCTCTTCTGCGTCATTCGTCTTTAGTGGAACACAGTGAGGAATTCCAGAACTCTGTACCAACATCACAAAAAAAAAAGACTGCCTTAGCTTTTACTTCTAATCCTGATGCATGTAATACGGTCAATTTGAAGTAAAACAGTTTGTGCCATAATGCTACATTAGTTTTTAACCTGAAAATGAACGCATCTTTTGTAGATGAATCATGCTGCTACAGATATAGTGGAGGTGATATTTGGAGAGAAGAAAAGTGAAATTAAAGAAGACCTAGCTGTATGGTAATATAAAAATATGATAGTGCACTTCTGCTGTTTACACAGAAAAGGCCCCGAGTCTACGGAGGCAACTAAAGTGACTTGTGTTAGCAGACAGAATGCATGACCTACGCTAACATATAACATAGGTGACGTGGTAACATATTACATGACTTGTGGTAGCAGAGCAGACATGTGACCTGTAATGGAACAAAACATGACCTATGGTAACATTTGTTTGCGGACAGACAAACTTGTGAAGTTAAAGTGTTCGTTGTAAGACACTTGCTTATAGACTATATACTTGGTTGAAATATAAACGTAACTTCAGAATGTATACAGTATAAATACAGAATACACTCCTAGCTATGCATCTCAACCTGCAGACATTGAAAATAGTAACAAAGGCCCATTTGTAGGTACATCCAGCTAAAAACAGGAATGTGAGATACTACTCAGAAACAGACAAAAAAACAGAGTGACAAAATGATGGGAAATACAAGCACATTATCAAACAGACAATGTAAAATGCGTAGACTTTAATAAACTGTATTGCAAAATTCTACCACACAAGGTAATTTATTTTTGCTTCTGAAAATGTAAGATGTAAGATGTGTTTTCTCTTTCTTTAAATTAGTATGTTGGTCAAGTAAGGTGGTTTTCCATGTGCTAGACAGTTTCAAAAATAATTTGTGATGAGGAGGATTCAGAAATTTGTGTGAAGTGATAAATCAAGCCTAAAAATAAGGACATACAACATATGTGCAGGGGCAACTCAGACCTAAAAATAAGAATCTTCCTCCAAATTAGGGACAGTGGAGAGGACTGCTTCTGGCCACTGAGAATGCTCTTGGTTATCATGTACAACCCAGGTTACAGTATATATTACCTGTCACAATGTATATGTCTGGTTACACAGTATACTCCTACTGATGAACTGTATCATTTCACAAATATGACATTTATGCAGTTTATCCCTGAGGGCACCATATATTCCTCATCCAGTGGTATTTCCATGGTTATGCAATGTACCCTGTTTACATCATATAATGATATTTACAAAGTATGCCCTTGATTACACCAAAGTTCCTGGTACAGACAACATTCCTGCTAGGAAGATACTCCATTTGAATGCATAGTATACACCCACGTTAAAGCACATATATCTATCACAGTCCATACTTGCTTACATAGGCTATAGCTACTTAACAGCTCATGTTCCCAGTTAAAGTTAATTCCTCATCTACACTGTATGTCCCTGGCTAAAGCATATGACCCCAGGTTGAAGGTAAGCTCTTAGTACCAAAGTATACTCATGGTTATAGCATACATCACTAGGGTTTTTCATTAAATCTTAATAAGCAAGTTATGATCTCTTAACAATGTGCCTTTTGATCAGGTTGTATTTGTTCTTTGTTCAATCATCTTACTCTCAAGTACTGTTTACTCAAATTACCTGTAAAGTTAGTTTACAGGGTGGAATTAAAAAGGCAGTGAGGAAAAGTGTAGTTGAAAAATGCATTTTGCTCTTTCTGTGATTCAGTCTGGTCACAAACCTAGATGAATAGCTAAAGGGGTGTGTATTAGAATCAGTGTTTTGAAAATTATGATCCACAAACTTTTTATACATAGCTCCAAAACACACCCATGTGGAAGCTTTGCCCCCACCTTACTTTATATAACCAATTCCAAGGTTGCTCAAGTATCGAGAAAGGGGGTTCAAAAAAGTATATAAGACTGTGATTTTCTGATAATGTGAAGTGAATCCAGGGATGTAGGAATGAAGGGGGAGGGACTGCCCATTGCATAAATGCTTTTGGTGCTCCTCCCACTGCAAAAATGTTTTTGATACATTTGGATGTCTTGGCTTAGTTATGTTAGTTATGGTCCTGAGCTAATGCTTCTTCACATTTTCCACATGAGCAGTTATCCTGGTCACATATACCTAGTCATAAGCCAGACTCCTGGTTATAAATATAGCCCTGCTTAAAACAGAAGTTGTGTGTCATAAAATAGGTCTTAATGTGCAAATACATCTCCTAGCCACAGCAGTATATAGCCGTATCAGTTGTACCACAGATCTATAGGGAACATGTCAAATCAGCAAACTTGTTTTCACCGAACATGAAATATGCAAACATTTTTCAGAGCAACTAACTTTGCCAAAAATGGAGTTTGCCTTTTTTCTCAACTGTTGTGTGACCTTATAGTTGGTATATATGCCAATATCAATATATACATTTCTCTCTCTCTCTCTCTAGATATATATATATATATATATATATATATATATATATATATATATATATATATATATAGATAGATATATCTATATACACACACACTCATAGATAAATATATCTATCTATATATATATATATATATATATATATACACACACACACACACACACACATATATATATATATACAAATATAAGTTCAGGGGGTCACAACACACAAGCAGTGGCAAATATTTTCTTATGTTCGCCTAAGGTATTTTGGTGAGAAACTTTTGAACTTTTTACCACTACCAAATCTACCTTTGGTGAGTCCACGTGACTCTGATCTACAAACGTTTCAAAGTATGCCCTTGGCATCACTAAACACCTTGGTCATAGATATGTGTGCCGTGATGGGTCAACTTTGGAAGCTCGAACATTCAAAACTTCGAACTTCATAAGGTCAAGATCATAACATTCAAGTTTTGAAACTTTAAACTGTTAAAATGGAGATCGCTGTACAGCGTGGAATAGGAAAGTTACCATTCTCTTCACTGTAGTGCGATCTCAGAGTAGGTACTTTTAATTAGCAGGGGTTCTGAGAGGTGTGTGGTGAAGGGGGGCTTGCCTCCCTGCATAAACATAAAAAAAAATGTTTTTATTTATTTTTTTTTTTTGAAGTTTTGAACATTCAAAATGTCAACGTTATGGTCTCAGTCATATGAAGTTCAAAGTTTTGAAAGTTCAAGCTTCCAAAGTAGATCTGCCGTAACAGTGTATGTCATTGGCTACATCACATATGTTCAGTAAAAACCCATTTGTTTGGTAACATTGTATATTCATTCTATGTCACAAAAATGGTTTTGTTTGTATAGGTTCAAAGGTTCATAGGTACTTCCCAGGCTTTTGATCTATGAGGATTTTAAGAAGCCTAGCCTTACATTCCCATGGTAGTTTTTAGTTCATATATTTGGTGTACAAATAACAAAGGGAAGGGCAGAACAAGGGATATGTTGGGACATTTAAATGTTGACCCTATCCGTAAGGGAGACGGGTGCTACAAGTAAGCCAATTTTTATTTGTCATGCAAATATCTATGAGCACAGCACGTTGATCCTGTTAGTAGGACTTCTTCAGGCAGTTTAGTTAAAACAGTATAGATCTTTTAAGTATTTGCAAGATGTGTGATTCATACAGAGTTAAGATTAAAACAATGAACCGAAGCTTGTAACCTTCCAGAACAATGTGTGGAAAACCCTGCACCAATCAGAATAGAGTTGTGAAGACTGTCCAATCATATGTTTTTTAAAAGTTAATATAGGCTAGTGGGAGAGTGGATATGTCATACATATCTATATATAGATACATACACATAGATATAGATATGTGTGTGTGTGTGTCCATATACACACACACATATATATATATATATATATATATAAGGATAAAATAAGCCACAAAACGGTGTACCATGTAAACTTGAAAATAAAAAAATGCTGTACCAAAAGTCCCAGCCAAATATTTATTCATCACGGTTTTAGCGCTTTTGTTCCAAAACACAGGAACTTCATCTGATGGAATGAAAGCGATAAAACTATAGTAAATAAACATCTGGCTGGGACTTTTATTTTATTAATTTTACATTTGTTCACCAGGATGATCCGAAAAGGACAGTGCCCATTTTCAGCGGAGGCCTGGGGAGAAAAGTTCCAGCTTAAGCTTACATACAAAGTCGTCACATCAAGTAATAGAAATTATAGACAAAAAAAGTGTGTTAACACATTTACAGGATTAAAATTTAAACACAAAACTATATACATAGTATCAAATAGGTGGTGCAACACACACACACACACACATACATATATATATATATACACACACACACACACATATATATATATATATAGACACACACCCACATAGATGTATGTGTGTATATTATCTGTGTGTGTTTAATAAACACAAATAATGCACACATATATACAGATCCAAATGTTTGTGTGTACACACACCCACACCTGTGGTTGAAAGTTTAATTTGTTGAACGGAAAAAAGTTTATTGAATTTTTTTCCTATGTTTCATTTAAGTGACTTAAGTCACTTAAATGAAACATAGGAAAAAAATTCAATAAACTTTTTTCCGTTCAACAAATTAAACTTTCAACCACAGGTGTGGGTGTGTGTGTCTGTACACACACACAAACATTTGGATCTGTATATATGTGTGCATTATTTGTGTTTATTAAACACACACAGATAATATACACACATACATCTATGTGGGTGTGTCTATATATATATATATATATATATATATATATATATGTGTGTGTGTGTGTGTGTGTGTATATATATATATATATATATATATACACACACACAGACACACAAACACGTATAAAAATAAACGCACACATACACTCCTGTGTTCAAATGCTATATTTGTCATGGGTACAGGGGTTCCTATGCAGAAAAGTTTAAATTAGTTTGTTTTTCATTTATATGTGTCTTGAGCTTTTATGCTCAATTATTTTAGGTTCAAAGTGTTCATGTTTCATTTAAGTCATATATATGAGCATACACGTGTGCTTACAAACACACATACAAGTGCGTGCGTGTGCGTATACATACATACACAAATATATATGTGTGTGTGTTTGTGTAAGCAATAACTGATGCACAAAGGCATTGATGGTTACAAAATTAAAAATTTAACACAGAGTATATACAGCCATCTAAATCACAAATGCCACACAGATACATCTGCACAATCCCATATATATGTGCATGTGTATATATCCCTTAATGTACACAGATTCTGCATTTGGTTGACATCTGCTTTGTGAATTACAGCTAATCAACAGAATTGTTGATAGACATGTCCGTGCAAGTCTGTTGTTACAGTGGGGAAGGGAATATGCCCTTTTCCCACTACTGAGCTATATTTTGCTCTCAGAGTTAGTATGTATATTAGCAGATAGATATAGACAGATGTTTATGCATATTTATATGTGTGTGTGCATATATATATATATATATATATATATATATATATATACACACACACACACACACACACACACACATATATATATAATCTACATTAATCTATCTATATATATGTGTCTGTATGTGTGTGTGTGTGTGTGTGTGTGTGTGTGGGTCCACTACAGAATTTCGAAATTCCACAATCCTGACGTACTGACACTCAGAACCTCCAGACTGTGGAAGCTCGAAATTGGAAAAAAAAAAAAAAAAAAAAAAAAGAAACAAGGACACATCAAAAAACATGTTTCTGCAGGGGGGCAAGCCCCCATGCACCCCTCACACCCCCTGCAACTTAAATATACTAACTCCGAGATCACACTACACTGAAGAGAACGCTACTGTTCCCACATTGTATAGCGATCTCCATTTACAGGTTCTGACCGTCAGTATTTAGAACATCGGAATAGTGGAATTTCGAAATTCTATAGTGGACCTATATATATATATATATATATATATATATATATATATACACACACACACAAAAAATGATTGCCTTTCTAGTGTAATTCCAAGCAGATAAGCCTGGGATGACATGGTTGACAGGCCTTGATGCTTTGCCAGAGATGGCCTTTACATTTCACCACTAGGTTTCCAGATAGTGGCCAAGGCTCTCACCTCCACCACTGTGCCTTTTTTTAGGCAATGTTCCGAAAACAAACCTTCCAACTGAAAAGGTCTGACAAAAAGTTAACTGAAGGTCATGATGCTTAACGCTAGGAGCCTTAACCTGAAAATGGACTCACTGGAGGCCCTCCTTGCACTGGAAGATGCTGATGTCTGTGCTGTCACAGAACCTTGGTTCAGGGGTGGGGAGAGCACCACTGCCTTACCAGGCTATACCTCATTCTACACATTTCGACCCAAAAATGAGGTTGGGAATACAAAGGGTTGTGGTGTCTCCATCTTCATTAAGGACAGGTACACCTCCAGACTGGTTTGTCAGCATGATGCACTGGCACTACTCCAGGTATAACTGACAGCTGGCATAACACCCATATAGTCATAGCTAGCTATAGACCCCCCTCCATGACTCAGGACACCCACTCCTCTTACCTGGATCTATTTGAATCCATCAAGGTACCCCTTAACACTCTGATCATTGGTGACTTCAACTACCCCACCATAGACTGCGTGAACTATTCTTGCACTAATGCACTCTCTCAACTATTCCTCAACTTTATCAGTTCTAAAGCACTAGACCAGCTTGTCTCATCCCCCACAAGGGGAGATAATATTCTGGACTTGGTTCTCGCCAACATGGGTGACCGATTCACCATTCCCATAGTATGTTCTCCCCTGGTGAGATCAGATCATCGGACTGTCACATTTGAAGTTTCTCTCCCACCCACCCCCCATCCCCCAGCCAATAATAAAGCTAAAAAACTTCTCAACAGCTGTCTACATCTTCCTAAGGGATGGTATCTGTGGCTTCATACTACCGCCTCCTTCAGAGGATGCAGACAACTATGCTGAACAGTACGCCAATGCAGTATACAAGCATCTGTACAACTGCATGGACTCAGCCATACCCAATAGAACTAAAACTTGCTCTTCAAGGAAACACAAACTTGTTTGGTGGACATCCTAAAAGGGAACAAATTCCATAATGGAAAAACTCCCTCCTTAGCTTCAACAAGCAAATTAGATCACTAGTGAAAACCTCCAAAGCAAATTATGAATTGAAACTAGGCTCCATAACAAAGGAAAACCATAAAGTCTTCTTCAGTTACATCAGGACCCTCCGTGGCAAAGCCCAGGTTTGTTTCGAATTAGTACTTAACAGTATCACTTACACTGATACTGTTGACTTAGCCAAACCTGATAGCCCTTTCAACATAACTGATACTTGTCCCGCACCTCGCATCTCCGTAGAGCAAGTGTTACAGGCCCTATCCAAGGCAAAGAACACAGCTTCCATGGGACCTGATAGTATCCCAGGATATATTCTACACCATCTCCAGCAAGAACTGGCTTCTCCATTAAGCACCCAATACAACCGCAGCATAAGTACTGGCTTCATTCCAGCAGAGTGGAGAAATGCCATCGTCATCCCCTTGCACAAAGGTGGAGCCACTACAGACCCTGTAAACTATCGCCCCATTAGCTTGACAAGTCATGGAACATATTATTATGGATCTCATAAACAAGGACATAGGCAATCTCCAAGCACTTGAACCCACCCACTTCAGATTCGTCAAGGGCAGAACTTGCCTGTTGAACTTGGTTGACTTCGTTGAAACTGTCACCAAGGCAATGGATGACGGAAAGTAAATACATACAGCTTATCTTGACTTGGCCAAGGCCTTTGACACAATCCCCCACTCAGGCATCATCGAAAAGCTAACACAACTTGGCGTAAATCCCTATCTCATCAAGTGAGTGGCCAAATGGCTCACTGACAGGACCCTTATATATATATATATATTTATCTATCTATCTATCTATCTATATATATATATATATATATATATATGTTATATATTATATATTTATATATATATAGATGTATATATTTATACAGCTATATATCGTTATCTATATAATATATATATATATATATATATATATATATATATATAATAAGGGTGATGTGCAGAGCTGTAGTAATTACAGAGGGATTAAATTGATCAGTCACAGCATGAAGTTATGGGAAAGAGTAGTGGAAGCTAGGTTAAGAAGGGATGTGATGATTAGTGAACAGCAGTATGGTTTCATGCCGGGAAAGAGCACTACAGATGTGATGTTTGCTCTGAGAGTGTTGATGGAGAAGTACAGAGAATGTCAGAAGGAGTTGCATTGTGTTTTTGTAGACTTGGAGAAAGCATATGACAGGGTGCCTAGAGAGGAGTTGTGGTATTGTATGAGGAAGTCAGGAGTGTCAGAGAAGTATGTAAGAGTAGTACAGGATATGTACAAGGGTAGTGTGACAGGGGTGAGGTTTATGGTGGGAGTGATGGATGCGTTTAAGGTTGAGGTGGGGTTACATCAAGGATCAGCTCTGAGCCCTTTCTTATTTGCAATGGTGATGGACACGTTGACAGACGAGATCAGACAGGAGTCCCCATGGACTATGATGTTTGCAGATGACATTGTGATCTGTAGTGAGAGTAGGGAACAGGTGGAGGAGACCCTGGAGATATGCTCTAGAGAGAAGAGGAATGAAGGTCAGCAGGACTAAGACAGAATATATGTGTGTGAATGAGAAGGAGGACAGAGGAATGGTGAGGATGCAAGGAGTAGAGGTGGCAAAGGTGGATGAGTTTAAATACTTGGGGTCAGTAGTTCAAAGTAACGGTGAGTGTGGAAGAGAGGTGAAGAGGAGAGTACAGGCAGGATGGAGTGGGTGGAGAAGAGTGTCAGAAGTGATTTGTGACAGACGAGTGCCTGTAATAGTGAAAGGGAAGGTCTACAAGAGGGTAGTAAGTCCAGCTATCTTATATGGGTTGGAGACAGTGGCACTGACAAAAAGGCAGGAGTTTGAGCTGGATGTGGCAGAGTTAAAGATGTTAAGATTTGCACTGGGTGTGACGAGGGTGGACAGGATTAGGAACAAGTATATTACAGGGTCAGCTCAGGTTGGAAGGTTTGGAGACAAAGCCAGAGAGGCAAGATTACGTTGATTTGGACATGTGCTGAGAAGGGATGCGGAGTATATTGGGAAAAAGATGCTAAGGATGAAGCTACCAGGTAACAGGAAAAGAGGAAGGCCTAAGATAAGGTTTATGGATGTAGTGAGAAAGGACATGCAGGTGGTTGGTGTGACAGAGCAAGATGCAGAGGACAGGAAAAATGGAAACAGGTGATCCGCTGTGGCGACCCCTAACGGGAACAGCCGAAAGAAGATGTATGATGATATATATATATATATATATATATATATATATATAAAATATATATCATTACAGAACACACTTCAAAATAGTAATAATAATAATAAATAATAGTCCTCCTGTGTTCCTAAGCTCTCTAACTCCCATAGCTTTTCCCAAATGATTTCAGCTATGTAAATACTGTAAATAGCTTCTTACTTTAAATGAATGAATGAATGTATGTAAACAGTTTCTTACTTTGAATGAATGAATGTATGTCTAAATGAATCTGTACACTTTAATCCATATGATCTGACACAATGAGCTAAGTTGCTCATGCTTTGTAATGTATTCATATATTTGTAACTTGTTCTTTTAACTGCAACTTTTCTAGACTTGTATCTTTACTGTATTCTGTGTTAAAGAGCTTTTCTCCCCGGGCCTCCATTGAAAATGGGCTCTCTGGGCCCAATGGACTTCCCCGGTAATCAACCTGGAAATAAATAAATAAATAGTAGTACATACTTGATGGCATACTGTACATTCCTTATTACAGCATACATATACAGCCCACATGATATGACCTCGGTCATGATGTGTGTCTATAGCAGCATACATTCTAGGCCATAGAATATAATCTTTGTTAAACATTCTTTGTCTAATTATTGCATATGTTCCCATTACAGGGTATACAGTGTGCCGCATAGTATGGCCTTGGTTATGCATGTAGTCTTGGTTACACTATATGTCTCCTCACAAAGTTATGGCATTGGTTAAATAGTATACTCCAAGTTGTAGGGTCATACCTCTCCACCTCTTGGCACAAGAAATCTAGACAAAGTATTTTTATTTTATTTTATTTTACATTTGTTTACCGGGCTGGTCCAGCTGGATACAAGTCCATTTTCAGCAGAGGCCCAGGGAGAAAAGCTCCAGATACAGACATTAATGTCAGTCTTTACAAATTTAGTTAATTGAGAAAAAAATATATAGCATTAGCATGTTCTTACAGAAGCAACAATTAGAAATTAATTACAGACTAAGGGTATACAAATTATGCATGAGAATAGAAAAGATTTAGTGTAAGATTTGTTTGAAGGAGAATAGAGAGTACTAGTAGGAGACTGAAAGCTATTCAGGGTTAGTACAGGGGCAGAGCCGGTGAGTTCTGAGTTGGGATTTGAAACAGGGAAAAGAAGAGATAGCAGTGAGGTTGTCAGGAAGAGAGTTCCAGGCTTTACCTATTGTGTTTGAGAACAAGGGTTTGCCTGCCAAATTATTGGATTTACAAGTAGATATAAGACGTTTGTTAGAAGAATGTAGGCTTTTAAGGTTGCAGTAAGGAGTGGTAAGGGAGGTGAGTATAGGGGTGTTAGTGGATTTGTAGAGGATTTTATGGGCTAAGGAGAGCTGATGATATAAGATCAGATTTTGCAGCTCAAGCCATCCTAATTGCTTTAAATTAAGCCTAAAATAATGGGGCAACAAAGGGCCAGAAATAGGGACAGATTTTAAATATTACTATTATAAACTTGGGAAGTTGGTAGAATAACAGGCTTTGTGCTAGCATGCATTTTCTAAAGGATATGAAGTTCTAAATTCAAAAGTATGTCAGTATTTAATTGCTTCAATTCTTAGTGATTTGCCAGAAAACCACAAATTGTATAAGGAACAGACCAAAAATATGAGGCAAAAATCTGGACATTCTGTGAAAATCTGGACAGTTAGGGTACAGCTCACTTGGGCTTTTACCAACATGTTTTGCCTTCTCTACCATTCACAGAGCTGGTCAGAAACATTGATTTATTGATTCCAGGGTCTGTTAGTTAACATTAAATGACCCCAAGTGTATGTCAAGTGCTGCTTGTGTGGTTCATAGCATCTAACTATAAGCCAGATGTCCCTTTTGTGGTGAAAGTTTAACAGGAGACTATCAAAAAAAGTATCACAGAAGCATGAAATAAAGATAAACAACTGCAGAGGACAGGAAGAAATGAAAACAGATGATCCGCTGTGGCGACCGCTAACGGGAACAGCTGAAAGAAGATGATGAACTTTGCCAGTATCCTCTCCTCTCTAAAAACATTCATGTATACATATCCAATTGTGATGGTGACCTTTGCTTGCTACTACAGCCCACTCTGTATAAGTTCAAAAAGAAGGTCAGCAAAGACTCCTTGTTCTGCAATTCACCACCTGAGCCTAAACTAAACAAACATCATGTACAACTCCAAAATTAGATCTCTGACATTACAAACAGAAATCCCGCTGCAGTACAAGCAGGACAGTCATAGCTTTGGAGACTTTCACTTTAATAACATAACTTACATCACAGCAGTTTATGCTAAAATCTCTCTTGTATCTAACAACTGTTACTTTTCATAGATTACAGCATCTATATAAGCCAAAAGGACAATTTCATACTTGTGATATACAAAAACATTCACAGAAACCTCCACATTATCAAAACGTTTGACTTGTTAAAAATAACAACACAAAACCATGTTTTAAATTTCCCCAACAGTTTCTAACCAACAATTATGCTGCTAAATACAGCTTCCTAACTTCACCTGTTTTCGGTTTACATTTTTGCTGTTCCTTCATACCATCTCAGCTGCATGCATATGTTTGCCAATGACAAATGCTGGTGACCTCTTGGAACATTTACCTAAATCATGCTTCGTTTTATGTGCCTCTGCGATTGTGCAGCACAGTTCGATAAGTAATTTCTGTAATCTTTACATATGTTTGTTATCATTCATAAATATCTACCTGTCAACACAGAAATTTTAAGAACACGTTGAACTGTTGCCTTCCAATTGTTTGCTTTGTGAAAGTATTTTAGTTAGATGCTGGAGCCACTTTTAAACTTTACAATGAAAAACTAATGGAGTAAGTCTCTGATTCCCCCAAGAAAAATGCGGGGTGAACAGTATAAGTGAAAAAAATAAGACGTGAAAGAAGACAGACACAAAACAGTGTCAGGCAAAGAAGGATAAGCAGTTATTTGTCATCTGCACTCAGCATGCCATTTGCTAATGTGATCTTTTCATAATCAAACTATCCCAAATTAAATTATCCATGCTGCCTGGCAGTACACTTTCTGTTTAAGGTAATAATCTGTGAAAGATAACTACCCAGTGCTCAAAGATCAAAGTTAATAATAGAGATGTGTGAGCTTAAGAAACTTTCTGTTATTGTAAGAACAAATAATTGGTAAGACTGTAGAAATTTAGTAAATATTTTAAGAAACAAAATGCATGCAAACTGATGAACTCATTGTCTCATTCATTTTGTTTGGACTATAAAGCAATTATGTATGTACTACAGAGCTTTCATTGTTGACCTCCCATGATGTGCCAGATAGAAGACACAAGGCATGCCTGGCATGCACCACTCCCTTGGGTCATGATTAATGGTGTTTTTTTGTAAACCTGACTCTTTCTGCAAGAATCATGCATACATTCCATGCATCTTACAAAGGAATGATACTCATATTAGTCATAAAGTCTTGTTTATATACGTCATCCAGGTCATTGCAAGGCAAACACTTCCATGGGCAATGCCGCCCAATTAACTGTGTATTCAAAGTAGTGTCTTAATTAACTGCACTCAAGACACCATGACAACTACTTTCCTGTAAGGCGCTGCAATATTTGTAGTACACCCAAAAATTAAAAATTAATGTACTGTACATCAGTGTAATAAGCTCATTTAATGGTATGTGTATGCCAGTGTGAACTATTTAGTGTTGTGAATTTGCAGTTGTATGTTTGTTTCTGAATATACTGTTATTTATTCTTTTGATAGTTACGAAGGACAGCCACTGTCATCCCTTTGCACAAAGGTGGAGTGTCCACTGATCCAGGAAATTATAGACCCATCAGCCTAACTAGCCTGATCTGCAAGGCCATGGAACGGATTATCATGGGCCTCATTAACAAGGACAATGGCAACCTCCAAACACTTGATCCCACACAGTTTGGCTTCATCAAGGGGGGAAGTCGTGTCTGTTAAATTTGGTCGACTTATTTGAGACAGTCACCAAAGCCATGGAAGAGGGGAAGACAGTGCACACAGCCAGATGATGTACTTAAGCTGTTTATTCAAGTACTTCAGCCACTAATTAGATATACAGGAGGATACACAGAAAGTAAAAATGCTTTCTTAGCCAGTTTCTACACCTCTCAACTGTCCCTGATTTTGACTCAAATTTTGTCTCTGTCCCTCTTAATCCCTTCTAAAACTAGTGACTTTTTGAGAAAAGATGGTGAGTTACACTTATAAATTATGACAATACTTAGAGTTATAGACTTCTTTTACTTCAGAAAAAAAGAAGTTATGCATTTACCATAACGTTCCATCTGTGCTGTCCATCTTCATTTATCCTTGACATATGGGCTCAGTTCCTATATCGGAAACGACTCGGCCATTAATACAGCTTGCCCAGGCCAAAAACTCTCCAACTTCATCCTTACCCACAACACCCCTGTCCCACTTACCTCAGATTGAGTTTGCAGATTAGAAACAATGTGTAATAAAGGAAACCTTAACGGAAACCATATCTGCTATGCTATAATACATGCCATAATCACTATGAAAGTATCCATTTCACCAAAAAAATATTCAAAGGTCAGGGGATGGAGGGTAATCAAGGATAAATGAAGATAGACAACACAGATAGAACATTATGGTAAGTACATAACTTTATCTGATGTTGTCAATCTTCATTTTATCCTTGACATTTGGGACAGAGTCCCTTAGCTACCTTAGACCTTGGGTAGACTCATGGAAAGATATTCCTGAGTACCACTGAACCAAAGGCCGCTCTTCCTCTACAGACCAAATCCAATTTGTAATGAGTAATAAAGGTATGGAGAGAAGCCCAAGTAGCCGCGGCATGTATATCATCCATTGAAGCTCTAGACTAAAACACTGCTGAGGTGGCAACAGGTCTTGTAGAATGTGCCTTCATAGGTTTAGGCAAGGAAATTTTATTTTTGGCATAAATAAAGGAAATGCAATCCTTGGGCCATCTGGCTAATGTCACTTTGCTAACAGCTACCAAGACTAGCACTTGAAAAAGACAAAAATTGTTGGTCAGACATTCTGATGTCTTTAGTCCTGTGAAGATAAAACTGTAAGTGTCTGTGAACATCTAGCAAATATAAAAAGTATTCACCTTTATTTGAAAAGTTTGGAAAGAATACCAGCAAATTAATAGACTGATTAATATTAGACTCTGACACCACTTTAGGTAGAAAGGTAGGATTTGTTTGTAAGGAAACTATCTTTGTGAAAAATCAGGTAAAGTGGTTTACATGATAATGCCTGAATTTCTGAAATTCTTCTAGCAGAGGTTACAGCCACCAAAAATAATGTTTTCCAGAAAAAAAAAACTTTAAATCACAGTGTGCAGATTGTCCATGGTTGCTATGGCCTTGAGCTCCGAGAGAATTTCTTTGGAATGAATACACCAAGCTAGATCCTTCTTGCAATGATTGGTAATCGGAATCTCATCCGACATAGGCTGGTATAGCAAGGACCACTGAAATGCCAGTAGCCATTGTAGAATTCTCATATGGAATATGACTAAGGGAATTAGAGTTATTGTTGATGCCATCGACCCTAGAGCCTGTAAAATTAGTTGAGCACATTCTTTCTGTTGATTATCTTCTGAACCTGAGTTATAATTTTCTGAAATCTGACTGGAGGAAGGGATGCCACAGTTGAAGTTGTATTCAGTACTGCCCCTACAAACTCTAGGATCTGAGTTGGAGTCAGCTGGGATTTTCCGTGATTTATTGTTATTCCCTGTTACTCGCAGGTGTTGAGAATATAATCCTTTCCTCTATCAATTGACGCCTGGTCAGAGCAGTAATGAGCTAGTTGTCCAAGTACAGAAACACCCAGAATCCCTGCCGTCTCAAGTAAGCATTTGTCCATTTTTATGTGGTAATATGCATCCTGAAGATCTACTAAGCACATCCAATCATTCTTTCCCAAAAACAAATGGATGGACTATACCGTGACCATCCAGAATTTAGTTTGGAGAACAGATATGTTCATCATACTGAGATTCAAAATTGGTCTGTAGTTCCCTGTCTTTTTTGGCACTAAAAAAATCTTGAGTAAACTCCAGATCCTCCCTGGTCTGGCAGGACTTCTTGGGTGACTCATTTGTTTAGAAGCTTTTGAATTTCCAGAACTGCTTGTTCCCTCTGTTTGGGTGGAACATTGGGGATTTTCCTGCACGTGGGCAGAGGACTGGAAAATGGTATGGTATAACCCCTGGATATGATCCATTGCTCCCAAGAATCTGTTGTAATATACTGCCAGGCACTTTGATGCAAGGATAAGTGCTCCCCAACTGCCTCCACAGGAAGACAATCAGGCTTCCTTTCAAGAATGCTGAAAGGGCTTATCTGGAAAACAGTCCCTAAAGCCCCAATTCTGCGGACCAGCTCTGCCACATAGACGGCATCTTCCATTGTAGTTCCTCCTTTTGCCCCTGGGCAATTGGTACCATGTGTGTCCCAGAAAGGTCTTTGGGATGAACCACATCTTTCCACCGCTCCTCTGATTCCTGGAAAAGGATCTTTGAGGAGTGGAAAAACATCCTCCCACTGCAAAAAGGGTCTTACAATTCTTTTCACACCTAAATAAATACTATCTAACTTTTGGGCTAAAAAGAGATGATCCATCAATGGAAGCATTGACGGATGAAGACAAACGGTTTTGCAAGGTCACAAAGGCACATCCAGGCATGTCTCCTTATGGTTACACCTAAACCTGTTGCTTGGGTAGTCCCTTGACCTGCATGCACAATGAGCCTCATGTCATGAACAAATTTGACTCAAACTCCAGGGTGGCCAACTGGGAAGCAACCTTGTCTTGGACTCCTTCAGTAACAACTCTTACAAAGGAATCTGACAATTCCTTGATCAGGTCCCTCTGGAGTCTGTTAAAATGTGCCAGTAAATTCAAAGACCTTAAAATGAATGTCGATGATGTGCAAACCCACTTCCCAAACCTATCCATCGACCGGGACTCTCTACAGGAAAGACGTAAAGAGGAACTTTTTAGTGGCAGCTGCCATAACCATGACATCTACCAGTAGACCTTTAGCCCACAATTGCTTGTCCTCAGGGGTGGATAAAATTTTGTCTGGTCTCTTGAGAGTAGGTTCAATGGTGTATGGTGCATTCCACACCTGCTGCAAGATCAACTGGATGAGCTTGTCAGTAGGTGGAGTCACCAAGAGGTAGACGGATGAGTATCAAAAGCCTGCAAGTACACCGCCTCCTCTGAGGAAGGATTTTAGGACTTCTAGCCACCCCTCTATTTTACAATTTCCAGCATGTATCCAAAGGAGACACAATCAGGGGTTGACCTTAGGGACCATTCCCCTTCTTCCAAATTGGTGTCCTCTGTGACAGATTCCTGTGGGGAATCTAAGTGCTTCCTCTTGCACTTTCTCTTCTGAGCAACCTCCTCAGGGGGATGGTCTGGGGAGGTATCAGAAGAGGACAGAACATGAATCTGTGGGTCCTGCGGATTTGGTACTCACTGCCCCAGTGGAGAAACAGGTTGAATAAGACAGCGTGAGGACAGAATGTGCTCCGAGGAGGATGAGACCAACTGAGTGACCACTGTGGTCAAAGCTCTCTCCATTGCCTCAAAGGCTACCACCCTGATGATGGAAGGGAGCCCAGAACAGAGAAAGACTGCCTTGGAACCATGGTCACTCCCCGCTCTGATGAGACAGGCCCCGAAACAGAAGCCAGTACCAAGCTGCACTGTGCCAAGCTCCAAGGCACAGAGATGGCTCCAAAAAAATGGGAGTCAACCCTGGCTCCTCTGATCTAACAGGGCAGATGCATCCCTGGGAGGTCTTCAGATCCAAAACGGCCAAAGAACTACGGGAAAGAATCGGTTCCAAAGAAAGAGATCTCCAGAACTAATGCAGTCTGCACTGGAAGGCTCACAGCTGACATCTCTAAAATCTCAGAAGAGGTCAGAGGAGGAGCAGTGACAGGGATACAAACTGAATTGGTTCCAATACCAAAAGGGGTCAGAGCTGAGGGGAGTCCTGTAAGTCCTCTCGCCCACATAAATCTTATTCACTAGTCTCTCCACATCAAACTCAGTGAGACCTTTGGTGGAATGGATAGAGATTTGAGAAGGAGATTTCAGTCTCTGTAAAAAGACCTCAGGCAATTTGCCAGCAAATGGATCAACAGAAGGCAAATAGACCACTCTTGGCAATTCATGTAGTTGAGTTGTCTGTGCCGATGTAGTTGGCGTCGAAGATGAGGTGTCCTGAGTCTAAATCTGACTCTCATGTTGTGTTGAAGTCCTGGTCAGTGTATTTGGATCCATAACAGTTTTTGGTACTAATGAAAACTTTCCTGGCATCAAAGATTTAGATAGACCTTCCAATGGATCCGAAGTGCTTCATGGAGCTGATGATCTATGCTTTTTTTAGTTAGTTCCAAAGGGGAAGATGGAACCGACAAGTTTTTATTTTTTGAATTTTCTATGGTTGAGGAAAAGGAAGGGCAAGAAATATCAGCTTTTGTCTTTGTGCAGATATGGCTTCTCCAAAGGTTGATGGAATTGAGCCCTTTAAGAATAATTTATTTTCCTCTCGATGGGAGCTCTGTGCCTAAAGCTGTGGCAAATGCTGCAGTCTTCTTGAAGATGAACATCCCCTAAGCAGTAGACACATAAAAGATGAGTGTCCAAAAGAGGAATTTTGTGGCCACACTTTTCACACTTTTTAAACCCAGTAGACCCTTTACACTGTACTACACTATACACTGCAACAGAAACAGAAGAATAAAGTCTCTCTCTTTTTTTCTTTTTTTTTAATGGGAAAGAGAAAAAAGGGGAGAAGGGGACAATCAACAATGATTGCGACGTGAAGACAGGGGGAAAAACTATAAACAATGATAGTAAAAACTACATGGTAGTGTATGGGAAGGGTTCATAGGATAATAAAAATACACCAGAGAACTAAAAGAAATAAAACACGATAATAAGGAAAGAGATTTTAAACAGAAAATATTAATAAAATATTAATAAAATAGAATTCACTTGAGAGCTAAGGTGAACGTGTCTGTCTGGAAAAGTGGCAAACAAGATCTGGGGTAAATGATACAAGGGGATTGTGGTTAAGGATGAAGCCCAAGAGTTTTTGGCCTAGCGAGCTGTAGTAATGGCCTGACCCAGGCAATTCTAGGCCCATCAGCCTAACTAGCCTGATCTGCAAGGCCATGGAATGCATTATCATGGACCTTATAAACAAGGACATTGGCAACCTCCAAACACTTGACCCCACACAGTTTGATTTTGTAAAGGGAGATCATGCTTGTTAAACTTGGTCAACCTCTTTGAAACAGTCAGCAAAGCCATGGACAAGGGGAAGACGGTGGACACTGCCTACCTTGACCTAGCCAAAGCCTTTGACACTATTCCCCACTCAGGCATAATAGATAAACTCTCCCAGCTAGGCATCAACTTGTATGTTACCGGATGGTAGCTAACTGGCTCACTGATACAACCCACTCAGTCAAAGTAGGGGAAGCCACCTCTAGTAGCAGACCCATAACGAACGGTGTACCCAAGGATCGGACTTGGGGCCTCTGCTGTTTGGGATATACTCTTCTAAGGCACAAGCCAAAACCAGTGGTCTGTGGCTAACCAAGTCTACAAATGACTACAAGCTGGGCGCAGTCTTAAATTCCCCTAGTGATGTGAACATCCTCCAAGAGGACCTTACACATACAAATGACTGGTGCCAGAAGCATGGCCTCAAACTGAATACCAAGAAATACATTATCCCCTTTGGGGAAAATGTCATGCTCACTAATTATCCCATTAATAACAATGTACTAAGCATGCTGTGATGACCGTGCCCTGGCCCAGCAATCAAAGAGCCTCACTCCTCACCACTAACACCAGGGAGGTCGTCTCCTAGAAGAGAAAAGGATAACTAATACACACAGTAAAGTACAATTTCCCTTAAGTGCACACAGAGATCACAGTCAGTCTGGGGCTGGTTGCTCCCTTGCTCACCAGGTCCCCAATAAGACTCCCCACTGACACAGCTATAGGGTCCAGGTCTCAGCCTAACTGGGCAAGCTAAAACCTCCAGTACCCTCTCTGTCCAACCAGTGCTTCGTGTCCCTGCTAAGTAGCTGACACAACACACACACACTTTGAGATAAGTATTTATACAACTTCACAGACACTTCTGTGAAAGGCTGACACAGATTCTCCAACTGTGCCCATTTACATAGACTATACAGTAGTAATTACTGCCACCACTCAGTTAATAATATCAGATATTAAAAGGCCCTTAAAAGGGTGTCCAATTATTACTGTGCAATATTAATTTCCAATGGTAGTATGGCTAACAGTCAAGGCTTACTTTAGAGTGGCCTATTACAATAAACTCTATAAATATGCAATGTACTCTAGAGCCCATCTCTACACAAATCAGCCACAGGTAGAAGGTTTAAAAAATATTTAATAATAAATAATTAAAACACAAGACAAAACTACTACACCACAGAGATATCTAAGAGTTCAGAGATAAAAAAAAAACTTAACATAATACAGTAGGACAGGTCTGATTTCAAAGAAAAATACCTAATTAATCTTTACTAGCTTTAACTATTCCTACAAGAAATCACAGTGTTAAAAACTTACATGTGAGCATAAGGCAGAGTGCTGATAAGTTAATGTCCAAAGTCAAAATGCTTTTTAGTCTCTTGTGAGAAATAGTATTTAAACATTATTCACAAACATGTCTCTAAGGCCCTCCCAAAATTACATCATTTTTGACACTTAGGTTTTCCCGGTATTCATATTGCATCATCTTAACACCTGGCCTAAGTTCTCGGGCCACAAACTGCATTATTTAGCAATCTAACACCTGCACAGAAACTTACAACAATAGAAGACATTTCACATGTATATGCTAGCAGAAACCAGAGCAATAAAGCACCTTCCACACCTAAATTCTAGCCATACACTTTAGCCTTAAAACAATGGCATGAAATCTTCATCCAGCCGCCCTGGAGCTGAATTCTAACATTAAAGAGATTTATAAGATCTTTACAACTTAAAAAGACACGTTTGAAATACTTGGCTTGGTTTACCTTACAGCAGATGGCAATGTTGCAACAATCTTTAAGTACACATTTTACATTGTTTTCTTACATTTAAAAACACAAGCCTGTATTTTACATTTATTTATACAGTTGATAAAATTATGTATCAAATTATATTTGACTAGGCTGGCAGCCTTCGCCCATTTCTCCCCAATCGTCACACATGCAATCAGTTGTGAGGGACTTGGGCACCTAGGATGTCAGCAGCCTGGGTTTTGACTACTACATTGCCTCCATTGTACAGAAGGCTTTCTATATGGCCCACCTCATAAATAAGGTATTTTATCCAAGAACCAGGATGCCATAACATCCCTGTACTCCTCCCTTATCAGACCCTTTATTGAGTACAATGCCCCCTTCGGCATGTACCTTGCCAAGCACAAGTTGGAGAGACCACAGAGGTTCCTGTCCAGGAAAATCCAGGGTCTCAAACACCTATCCTATACAGATAGGCTAAACGCCCTGTCTCTCTACTCAAGTCTCATACAGACAGCTCAGAGGTGACCTGTATCTGGCATACAAAGCCATTGATGGAGTTGCTGCATATCAGTAAGATAAACGCCACTTGCGCAACCCACACACAAGGCCTTAACCTGGCCTGTGACATTAACAGAACTTGTTGGCGGGATAGATTTGTGTCCCAAAGACTCCCCAGTCTGTGGAATAGACTCCCTCTCCATGTCAACCAGAGTACCTCTCTATCCCCCTTTAAGAGGAACCTGGATGACTGGATGGGAAACAGAAAATATACCCCTGAGATCCCACCTGTGTCCCTGCTGGACAGGGGAAACACGTGCTGACTGAGAGAACATGGGCGAAATTCTTGGCTAGGCTTATAATGGCCTCCGGGCCAATAACCCAGTATCATCTTATGAACCTATGATATCGGAACCAAACCCATATGTCAAGGATAAAATGAAGACTGACATCATCAGATTGTATATTAATTCACATTCTCTTATTCTGTCACTGTTTCAAGTTATTAATACTAATATTTTAAAAGTGTTCCTGATTGTCCTGGATTATTTTTGGATTTATCCATGAATCATTGAGTGCTATGGACTATAATGGAGGCCTCATGCAGTGAAGAACAGCAGGAAAAAACAAGTAAGGCATGTTGCAAAAAGTAACTACGTACAAAACAAGATGTTCCTCAAACTGCTTATACAGCCCATCACTTAAACCAACTGGAACAAATGTTTCCCTAATCCCTACCAACAAATGAAAATCACTAATTAACAATATTACACCTAATATTTAACAAGTTGTTACAAACAGGTACTGTTCCCAGCTTGTGGAAAACATCTACAATAACACAAATATATAAAAAGGTAACAAAAGTGATGTCAACAACTATAGACCTACTTGTCTCACTTTCATTCTGGGCAAATGTTTCAAATGAAGCATTGCTAAAATACTGGGGACCAATAACACAGATAGTGCCATATTGTACTTCGATCATCAATATGGTTTTGTAAAGGGTAGACCTTTGTTGAAAAGTTAACTTTTCATGCACAAATTACTACGGCCCCGGATCTAGGTCTCTCATCTGGAATCATTTTCTTAGCTTAAGTCAAGGCCATTGGCTCCCTTCCTCACTATATAATTTACCAAAGCCATATCAAGGCTAAGGTCTATACATTCCTGGTAAAATGGATTACATCATGGTTAACTGATAGATCCCAGTGAGTAACCATATAGGACATAAGCGCCAGCATTCTCTTCCATTTCATTTTGGAGTTCCACAAAGCTCTGCTCTTGGACCTACATTATTTAATGATGCATTTGCCTCCATTCCTAGATTTATTTATTTTACATTTGTTGATCGAGAAAGTCTGACTGGGTAGGAACCCGTTTTCAGTGGAGGCCCGAGGAGAAAAGCTCCACGCAAATGAAAGTCAATGATAAGAATACATACATTTCTTGTGTAACTAAATAAGATACAGAGTAAAAAGACATCATAATCACCGATTGTTAAACATCATAACATTAAATGATATAAACTAGATTATACAGTGAATGAAATATAAGAAGAAGACAGAATGACATTGTTGGGAATTAAATACAGAGCAAAAAAGGTGAGATATTGCTAGGAAACAGCATAAAAGAACTTATGGAACTCAAATCATGACTAATTAGATGTGTTGTCTATAGCAGAAAAAGAAGTAATGTCTTAAATACTGTAAAGTTATCCTGGACTAAGACATGAACGGAGTCATGCATTTGAGAAATGATTTTTGAGAAATTTATTAAAGTGAAAAATATACGTTATGGATCTAACAATGTCTGGAAGTTTGTTCCGGGTGTTTGCCATATGACTGGAGTAAAGGGAGTCTCCTGCAGTATTTGTAGACGTGGATGCTTTTAGTAAAGATTTGTAGGAGGATCTAAGTTTTTGATTGTTGGAGTAAACAACTATAAGGTTCTGAATGGCTCATGTTTTTTCAGGCTGGTGAAGTATTTTATGTGTCATTAACTGACTATATAATAATACATAAGGTAGCTCTAACCAAGAGAGTTCCTTTAGGGCAAGACAATGGTGCGATCTGTGTGTTGAGTTTGTGGCAAACTTTGTTATCTTGTTATAACATGTTTCAAGTTTTGCAAAGTCCATTTTCCCTAAGATTAATAAGTATAGAGAAGGCGTACAACATTGTGGATAGGAGGTTGGTTCTAGTAATAGCTCTCCTAGTACTGTTAGTTAGGAATTGTTTACTTCTATATAGGGATCCCAACTTCTTATGCTCTTTCTTGATTGTTTGTGACATATGTTGGTCAAATCTCATATTGTTGTCAATTACCACTCCAAGTAGTTTTGTTTGGGGTTCGGGTGTAATGATTGTGTTATCAGTGGCATTGAAGTAAAATGTTGGAGGAGGATCTAAGGTTCTGGTGGGTTGGAAGATCATAAGTTTGGTTTTGCTGGGGTTTAGTATAAGCTGTGAGTCACCAAACCATCTTTCAGTTGCAGTGAAGGATTTTTGTGTAATGTTGTTTAGCTGCTGAATGGTACGGGCAGCAGAAATAAGTGTTAAGTCATCAAGTACTGGATGAGAGAGGTTAAGGGGTGGCTGCACTAACATCATTAGTGAATGCACTGAAAAGAAGGGGGGCCAAGTATAGAACCTTGTGGGAACTTAATGAGACTGGAAGTAAAGGGGAGAGATCTTGTAACCATTTTACAGCTTGCTGATGCCTAGTTAAATAGCTTTGGAACCAAGTGATAGCAGAGGGCAGAGTTGTAGGTTATTTAGAGCAGACTGCAACTTTCGATAAGATACTGTATCAAAAGCCTTTGACTTATCAAAAAAGACTGATGAAACTATTTTACCTTCATTACAGTACTGGGTAACGGCATTGGTAAAACTCAGGATGGCAGTAGGGGTGCTGTGGCTGGGCCTAAATCTATGTTGTGAATTAGCTAGTAGTCTATTGGTTGAGAGATACTGGAGAAGTTGTGAGTGGATACATCTTTCTAGTATTTGGATAGAGGACATAGAATGGCAATAGGCCTATAATTAGACAGTTCTGTAGAGGTTCCACCTTTGTGTATGGGGATTATATATGCTATTTTCCAAATCTGGGGAACATATTGTTCGGAGATGAAGTGATGGAGGAGTATTGACAAAGGATAAGCGATTGCTTCAGCAGCAATCTTGAGAAAGTCAGCTGGCAGGTTATCAGCTGCTATTGTTGATGGCTTTAGCTTTCTTAGTAGTTTTAGGATAGTGTTTGTAGGGAGGGGTTAAGAGGAGAAATTATTATTATTATTTGTTGTAGTAGGTATAGTTGATTGACTAGGACTATCTGATTAAGTAGGGAAACTATTTTTGATGAGTGATAGAAAGTACTCTAAAATATTTGTTGAAATGTTCTGCAATGGTCTCTGAGTTATTTGGTGTGGTAGGAGGTGGCATAGATGTTTGCTCAGATTTTCACTGCTGTCCAACATTTTTGTGGATTTCCTTGATATTTTTGTTGTATATTGGTATAGTAGTTTTTTGTCTTGTTTGATTTGGCTTTTTGCCTTGTTTCTATGTTTCTGGTAGACTAGGCGATTTGACCAGGATTTGGTAGTGTACCATAGGTCCCATTCTTTGGCTCTTAGTTTAAGGAGGGTTTTTATTTCTTTGGTTAGCCAGGGAGTGTAATTTGTTTTAATACGGATTGTCCTAGATGGTGCTTTAGTATGAAGTATTTTGAGGAATGTGTCACTGAAGTATTGTACCATTAAATCTAGAGATATATTCTTAAGAGGGGATCCAATTACATTGTTTGAGAGTTGATATAAATGTTTGGGGGTTAAAAGTTGTTGTATTGTGAATTAGATGAAAATTAGTATATTTGAGTGGACCCATATCTCCTGAGTATGTAGGATGGTGTGTGATCAGTGAGCCTGTCAGGGAGACAGCCACAGTGTTGGTACTGAGAGTTAGTGTCCGGTCTAAGATGGACTGCCTGCTTGATTGTTTATCTGTTCTGGTAGGAGTTTGAATAACTTGTGTAAATCCATACAGGTCAATGCAAGTGCATGGAATCTGGGTGTTACGTGATGTCCAATCTGTGCTGAAGTCACGCATGATGATGGTTTCATGAATAATTGCTTTTGAAGTACAGTGTAGGATATGTTCTATGTTAGCAAAGTTATTTCCTGGTGGAATAGAGACAGCTGTTATGACTAAGTGTTTGTTTAGATTTATCCAAAGCTTTGTCAATAGTATCTCAGCATTAACAAAAACAGGATGACTTTGATTTAGTGGTTGACGTATGCGATTGTTTTTGAATATAACAGCTACTCCTCTACCTCTTATCTTTTCTGTCATCTCTTAGGATATTGTAGCCTGAGGGAGTGATCTCATTGTCCTTGATATGTGGTTTACGCCATCTTTCTGTTAATATGGTAATATCTGGGGAATAGAGTGAGAGGGTGGCATGGAATTCCTGCGTTTTATTAACTATACTTCTACGTTTTAAATTAAGCAGTAGGTCGAAACCTATAAGGGATAGATTAAGTATGTTATGTGATTGAGGGGAATCTTTGTTTGTTAGCAGTGTAAAGGAGTTGGGGCCTGGGTTTGGATGCATGTCTCCACCTAATATAAGTTTATAAGCTATATTAACAAAAATGTGAAGTAGTTTAGTGAATTGTTGGTGATAAGAAAAGGAGACATTTGTAGTACTTTTGCAAGACAGTCTATGGCTTTGTTAACAGTATCCATAAAGGAGATAAGGGCAGTGGTTATGCTGTGTGCTGGTCAAAAACTGTGCTGGGTGTGTGTGTAAGAAGGTTGTTACGAGTTAGGTGGTTTTGCAAGTGGGAAATTAAAGTAAGTGGTTCAAGAACTTTGAAATTAAAACAAATGAGGATAATTTTAATGTTTAGGTGTATCAATTCTTGTGGAAAAGGGGTAGTGCATTTTTTAGATCTAAGACATGATGGATAAATAAGTATGGAGATGTCTGTTATACTGGGTTCACTGCATGAAATGAATCTGGCATTGAACATTTAAATTCTTTTATGAGAAAGACTGGTGATTGAGCACACAACACAGGTATACATTTTAGTTATGACAATTGTAATATAATACATTTTGGAAAGGCTGTAGTTCATTCACCCGTGTACCTTCTAGAACATGAACTAAAGGAAGTAATCCATTATAAAGATCTAGGAATAACTATGACTGCTAATCTTTCTTTTGACACACGTGCTCAACTGATAAGTATTTGTCAAATGCAATACATATTTAAAAAAATATTAGCACAAGAATGAGATTTATTTACTTATTTTATTTATTATTTATTGACATTTGGTGACCGGGAAAGTCCAACTGGGTCAGGAACCTACTTTTAGCAGAGGCCAGGGGAGAAAAGCTCCAACAATAATTAAATGCTTACACTTTAACAATTAACAAATTAATTACACTTTAACAATTAGAGTTGGTTAAAGTCAATACAGACATACATACATACATACATACATACATACAAATGAAGACTGAAGGTGTAAACAGTACAACGGTGTCGCAGCATGCTAGGTGTAGCTGATTTTATTATTATTTAGCATTGGTACAATATCAAAGAGCAGAAGTATACATGAAATAAAACATCTGGAAGGTAAAAAGTTTAAGGATAGGGAACTAGAACACAGAAATTAGAGAAAATAAATCATAAGTGTAATAAAATTGTACAAGGTGGAGAAATGGTTGGTAATTTCAGTATAATGTTGGAAGTATACAAGAATAGCGATTTGCGCATAATTTTAGGACAGTACTAATAGCTTCTTAGTGATTTACTGAGTTTTAACCATAGTAGTAGGCAGGGGGGAGATAGAAGAGATAAGATAACTGTAAGATGAAAAGAAAGGGAGATGTAATATGGAAGGTATAGTTAGGGAGAAAAAGGAGAAGATAGAATAAAGGGAGAAGATGGGAGAAAAAGACAGGTAGAAAAAGTAGAGCAGAGTGAGTAAGCTGATTGGGAGGTGAGAGAGGGGAGGATGAGAAGGGGAAATGGGAGGTAGGAAGATGTGATTAGATATAGTGGAAATGATTAGAACAGAGAAAGCTGAAGGGGGAAAGGAGAAGTGTATCTGTTTGGCAAAGAGCAAGGGCAGATATGAGAGTTAAGAAGGTAGCTTTTTAATGAGGGCTTAAAATTCCTGAGGCAATCAATGGCAGTAATAGTTGTAGGTAAGGTGTTCCAGTTTTGCAACAGTATAGGAGTAAAGGCACTGGCCAGCCCTTTTGTTAGGTCTGGGTATAGTTATAAGTTGTTTTCTGAATGCAGGGTTCTGGTGGGAATGTAGGAATGTAGAACAGGTTTTATGGCAGGACAGCTATCAGGTTTGTATATCATTTTGTGTGCTAAACACAGTTATGGGAAGTCAAGATGATGGGACAATTCAAGCCAGTTAAGTTTATTAAGAGTGTAACAGTGGTGTAAGTGATAAGATGTACCTGAAGCAAATGTGGTGATCTTATAGTAGCAGGACTGAAGCTTATTCTTCAATGATGTATGTAGGTTGGTAAAAATGGGGGAACCATATAGGAGTGAGGGGAGCAAACTGGCTAGTGTCTTTTTAGTGGTAGTATCCATGAAATGTTTGTGTCTTTATAGTGTTCCTAATTTGAAGTGGTTTTATTTATGGCATTATGTATGTGTTGCTCAAATGTAGGTTTATTATCTATGGTGAAGCCTAACAGTTTTGCCCTTGTGACAATTTCATCTCAGTACTGTTATGTGAGTATATTTTAAAAAGAAATGAGAAAGGTTTTGATGTGAAAAGTTTAAGTTTGGTCTTATTGGGGTTGAGGAGTAGCTGTGCTTCATGGAGCCAAGATTCAATTGAGCTAAAGGCGCCTTGTGTTATTTGCAGGAGTTGGACGCTGTTTGAGTAGGAAATTATGGTAAAATCATCAGATTATTGAATAATAGAGCTTTGAGGGGAAGCATTGTGTAAATTATTAATGAAGATACTAAAGAGCACTGGCCCTAGAATGGACCCTTGTGGCACTCCAGTTTTGTTAACCTGGTAGTGAGAGAAATTACTTTGCCATTTTACAAATTGTTGTCTACTAGTTAGGTAACTAGCAACCCATCATAGAAAGCTGGTGTAGAAGTTTGTGATGTGATACTGTGTTGAAGGCCTCAGACAGATGTAGTAGAATTACAGAGGTTGTTTGGACACAGTCTGTGACTTTGTTAACAGTATCCATAAAGGAGATAAGGGCAGTGGTTGTGCTGTATGCTGGTGGAAAACTGTGTTGGGTGTGTATAAGAAGGTTGTTATGGATTAGGTGGTTTAGCAGTTGTATGTGTATATATTTTTCCAGCAGTTTGGATAGAGGAGAGGGGACAGAGAGATGGGTCAATAATTTCTTAGTTCAGATGTGTCTTATGTTATCATACAAGACATATATTAGGCCAGACTTAGAGTACTATAACATTTTTGTATATACAATGTAAGTCAGTTGAATTGCTTTGACAGAGGTCAAAGAAAATTCACCAAAAGGATTTTATTTCATAATAATTAAAATAACTGATACAAATTCTTAAATTTATTTACTATTCATTATTGCTACATACATGGCAAATGAATATTTGCCTACAAAGTCTTTCACAACTATAGTTTACAAGCTATCCAGGACATAAAAATTTACAAATCTGGTTTAACATGGAGCTATCAGGATATGAAATTTGAGTTACACACTATGAGGACACAATTGCATCACTCTTACTTAACTCAAAGGTTGGTGATA